>NC_134568.1:285716261-285758630 GCF_050947875.1 Dermacentor variabilis
CTCCCCCCCCCCCCCCCCGCGTACCTTGCGCGCGACGAAAGACGGTGAATTTTCTTCCCACTTTCCTCCCTTGCATAATTATTACACACAGCGCTCACTGAAAAAACACGGACGAAGAGTAGAGACGAAACACAGCGCTCGTGTTTCGTCTCTATTCTTCGTCCGTGTTTTTTAGTGTGCGCTGTGTGTAATAATTATGCAGATGTATCGACTCGCCCAGCCAGCTACCGTATTCCTCCCTTGCGCGCGCGAGATTCAGCCACCATCGCTGGTTCACCCTTGCACATTTTCACTCGCACATACAGCATACGGCGCGCAAGGACGATGTTATCGCCCTTGGACTTTATTCGGAACACCATGTCGACGACGACGGCAGAAATGCGCCAGAATTGTCCATACAATTGCTATCGCAGTAAAACAAGGCAGGCATGAGAAAGATAAAAGGAATGCAGGGATGTTAACCAGTCAAGAGTCCGGTTGACTACCCTACGCTGGGGGAACGGAGAAAGGGAATAGAAAGAAGAGAGAGGGTGTAGCGAGACGTGCAAGGACAACCTACAGACTCAAAGACGCTCGCACACGCCAGACGTTCTCAGAAAGCACAAAAGTGGCTTCACTGCCTTCTGAGCCGATGATCGGTGGGGACTGTGTTCAAGCATTGTCTGTTCACTCTGAAGACTTCGATCATCTAGCTTCCTGAATGCGTTGAACATAGACTGTATTTGTGTTTCAAATTGAGAACAGTGGCACAATAGGTGGTCATTGTTCCCCTCGCAGCCGCAGGCATCACATTCAGGACTGTCAGCCATTCTAATTACTGCTGAATAAGCTTTCGTGAAGGCAACTCCCTACCAGAATCAACAAGAAAAGAAAGACATGACAACTGGGGATAAAACAATATGCACCTTTAAATATTTTGCACTCGTTGTCCACCCGCACCTCACTAACCTCAACGAGGTTACACACTCCGTAGCACGAGGACTAGTCAACCGTGCCGGAGACGGTGCTGGTGCACCCGCAGGACGCGACCGCCTTCCAAGATACAACGACCTTGTGAAATCATTGTACCTCGCAAGAAGAACCTTCCCCACCCCTCACCGCAAGTTAAACAGGGCACAGGCAACCACCCTTCGCCTGTTACAGACGAATACATATATATATGTATATATATATATATATATGTATACCCCTCCCTCACACGCTATCACACTATATACCCCGACATCTACCCGAGCCAGACGTGCAAGGTCTGTAAAACTGAATCAGCAACACTCCCCCACATGCTATGGGAGTGCAAACGTCAATACCCAGACCTTAATCCCGTGACCCTCTCGTCGAGATGGCACGCCGCCCTGCGCAGCTCCCATCTCGACGACCAACTCTGGGCGACCCAGCAGGCCTACGAAGCGGCGAAGAGGCAAGACCTCGACGTCCCATCGTGGAAGGCCTAGGCCCAGCCGACTGAACTGCTGGTGCTCATTAAAGTTCACTCTCTCTCTCTCTCTCTCTCTCAAGTTATCAATTCGCTTTTGTGGTGAAAGGTTCCGTGTCGAAAAAAAAAAGAAAGAAAGAAGAACCATCCGCGCACTTCACCTACGCTAAGGCAACAGTTACCACAGCTTGATTCCAACTGACACCAAACGCAACGTGTTACTTCGGCCGGGGCGCGGCAGATAAGGCACTAGCTCGATCACGATGTTTTTCTTTATTTCTTTTATTTCGTTCTGGCTAACTCAGAGGCAGCCTGTTCGAGGGCGCTGCTTTATGATGCGGGTGGGAGCGCAGTCACGTGGCATTTTCCATATTTTGCGGGGTTTTTTTATCAGTCGCAAAAAATTAGTACGCAATTAGTACGTTGCTGAAAATACCGCAATTATATGTCCCTTGGCTGTGCCTACAAATGCCTCATTGACACTCTTATCGTGTCACTGAGGCATTACCTACCTAACACTACCTCTCCTGTTAGATTATTATTTACAATTACCTAAATAAATCTCAGTAACGAAAAAATTACTGGCGGCTACTACACTGTACTGGAAACAATATGCACTAGGTTTTCTTCGAGTAATGAAATTGCACCTTTTTTAAATCTTGGTGCATCATAGTTAATTGGGACGTCCTGTATATATTTATGACCTCTGCATGCAAGTAACGATGTTTCCATCCCTAATAAATGTTGTAACTTATTGGAAGAGTTTTTCATGAGTCGTCAGCATTGCTTACTGGAAAGAGAAGCAATACTGAAACGCATTTCATTCACCTGCATTTCACACGCCATTGATAAAAGACTCGGCCGAAGAGTTCACTGAAGTCTGCAGGTTTTCTTTTTTTTTTCAGGGTCAAAAAAGCACGCAAAGCAATTTGAAACGAGGTGAACATGCGGCAACATATTAATTCTCCAGGCATAGGCTATCCATATCTTTAAAAATCATTGTTAATTGGCTACCTCCTCATCTTTCATTACTATAATAAACTTTGTCCTGTGTATCTATAGATAAATATATTGTGTTTGTGCATGGTGTTTAGAGTGGAAATTTTCAACAATGCTGAAGTGAGAAAATACGGATGAGCCAGCCGCTGCTGATGCTTCTAATGCGCTTGTCATCCTATTGTCAGGATTTGAAGAAATAAAGCGAAATTATGATGCAGTAAGCTGTTAGCCCCAATAATATTTTAGGTGAAAAGGTAAAGGCAAGTCAAAATAATCGTCAAATGATGTGGGTGGCAAAACTCTGGTAATGATACTTTAGGTGGGAGGTGGGGGTGGAGTAGGCGTCGGCATCGCCGGGGGAGGGGGGGGGGGGGCTCAGCCAATTCCGGAAAACTCCGGAGGAGACTCAGGCCCCGGAGCCCCCCCCCCCCTCCTCCTCCCTCGTAGTCGACGCCTTTGCCAAAGTCCAAATACAAATGTCGACATAGATGGCGAGTCGAACGGTGCATGGAAGGATGTCGGCGAGTCCAATGAGTGTTAGATTGAAGAGCGTTGGGCTCAGTACTCCGCTCAGTAATCCGTTAAGCACGATACCCCACGGTTACTGTAATGCTGGTAGGTTGGGCCATCCTCGGTAAGTATCAAAAATGATCTCGTTTGTAGGTAGCTATTAATCCAGAAGTAGATCTTGCGCCAAGTCCTACTGCCTTCTAAAGTGCTACATCGTTTCATTTGTCGCTATGATGCAATGTATACAGGCGACTTGCCAGGCTTGAGCAGTGGAATTAGGCGACTGGTGTTCCATTCCTGGGGGGAACCATGCCTGTCTGCCAGGAGCTGTAGAACAAGAGCAGTGGAACTTTCCGAGCCTCTTTGTCAAGATTACACAGGGCACGGAAAATTATACCTCGGTCCTTGCGATGATGAACGCTTGCGCAAGGCATGTGCAACTTCGAGTTCGTCCATAATGAAAGGACTGTCCATGAAGAGGTCGCGTGAAATCGGTGAGTTGTCAAGCGTCGATGTTCCAGCGGAACTAGTTTCGCCAGCTCCTGCAGAAATCGTCACCGACGTCAATGTCTCAGCATTGTTGGTGAAGGGCCAAATATTTGAAAGGGTGGCGCTGCTGAGGGGTTCCACGGAGACTACGAACAGTTCTCCATATGTGAGACAAATGTTTACTTGGATCCAAACACTCGCAGAACGACATCCATCTTTGCGATGCACGTTTGTCCATGCGACGCTGATTTCTTTCTTTTTTTTTTTTTTTTTTTGAGTTCGCCTCACCAACCTCAAGTCACGTATGGACTTTGTACGCCTATATCTTCGCTCTGCACGGCGACGAACTGCACAAAGCATCTCCAGCTCAATGTCATAGTCAGTGCGTGTAGATGTTCTGGAAAGTGAATGCGTGGTAGCCTCTAGGGCACCCTTTATAGTGTCCTCTAAGCTAGGGGATAAGCCATCACGACAACTGCACGTCTTCCATAATTGATTTGAACATCGGGAACTCGATACAATGGGTGACGCCGGCTAACTTGTAGTCCGTCAGTCCTTCAATCCTAAATGGGAAGGTCGTCACTTTCCCGCGTTTCAATATCCGAAAACCACCTAACCTTTCTGGTGAAGGAGCGTGGAACAAGGGTGAGGTGCAGGCAGCTACTGCAAACAGTTCCACGCAGCAAAGTGGGGCTTCCGTCATTTAACAAACACAGCTCTTATTCGGAGGCAAATGACACTAATCTCCTGCTCCTCGAGTTTATCTTAGAGCTTCCCCGGAGATAGCGGTGGGCATTAAAATCTCCAATGACTGCCCAAGTTGCGGAGTCACTGTCGTGATGCGACATAACCGCTCGCAGACCAGGCGACTTGAGGGTGATATGCAGGCTCCAACTACTGTGAAAGTGAGGTTGCCTTTCTTCACTGTCAGGCATATGTGCTGGATTTTATGGTCAAACGGCGTTGGATGATGGACATACGTAAGTTCACGGCGAATGAAAACGATAATCTAGCTGCATTCTCCGTGTGTGCATGGCGAACATGAAGCACTCAAACCCGGACAAGAGGAAAGGGAACCGAGGGGCCCGATTTTTATTAATCATATCATAAGAAGCCAGCAAACAGTCTGATGTGAGCTGATAGGGGCTCGAAGACCACGATAAAGGGGAACTGATTCATGAACACAATCTGTCGAATGTCCGACATGCGTGACTTAAGAGGAAGCTTTAGCTCAAGTGCTCCTATCTAAATACATGTAAAAGGAGAATTCGTTTTTCTCGGCAACCACTGCACCAAATTTGACGAAGTTTGTTGCATTTAAAAGACAAACTTAATATCTAGTGACTGTTGGTTTTGAATTTTTGAGTTAGATCGTCAATTTTTATTAAAAATTGGCAAAAATCGAAAATTTTCAAAAAACGAAACTATCAAGTTCACAACTCTGTAACTTAACCACTAAAAATGATAATACAATTCTGTGAATTGCATCTAATAGTATATCTAAAGCGGACAAAATTGATATGTTACACATGAATATAAAAAAATTTAATCATAGAGAAATACAACTTTTGCAAAACCGTTGTAACCAACGTAACGAATTCACGTAAGATGTAAAATGACATATTGAATTTGTCCGCTTTGAATGATCTAATGGATGCCGCTTACAGAACCGCGATATCGGTTCTTAATGCAGAGCTATGAATTTATAAACTTCGTGCTTCCATTTCTTTCAAACGGTCAAATATTTGAAAATCGTTTTAAGAAAATTCAAGCCCTAAATCGAAATTCCGCTTCCAACAGTAACTAGAATTTAACTTTCTCTTTCAAATGCGACAAATTTCATCAAAATCGGTCCAGGGGTTATCTCATAAAAACGTTTTTGCGTTTTACATGTATTTGAATAGGCCGCGTCGGAGTTGGGCCCGAGCTAAAGCTTCCTCTTAAAGGGACTGACAACCGATTTTTAAGGACCTAGTTTTTTATGGCGCAACGCAAAGCTCACCCTCGGCAGTGTTTACACCTGCAGCGGTTACTTCCAAAAGCGCGTGGATATTTAGTAAGCAGAATTTTTCGATCTGAGCAGCCACTAAAAAAGTAAGAGTCCCTCCTTCAGCAATGCGGAGAAGTGAGAGCGATGTTGATAGCCCGCCTCGCGAATTGTGAAAGTCGGCCGTCATTCTGCTTTCACAGGAGTGAGTGTAGCTGTGGTTACCGACCTACATTGTGACTTTTCAACCACTTTTCAAAATAAAAAGCTGGTATAATAAGTTCGCGTTGTTGTACAAACATTTCTTAAATTCGCACCGCGTTTTTTTCCATGTACACGCGTACGTCATGACTGGCTGACCTCCGTCGTCGTTGTTCTGTCGATAGACGAGCCAAACCAACTCATCCAAAACGAAGGCGAAGGCAGCGACATTTTTCTGCTCACTGTGAACGAAGGCCTATCAACACGTTGTTAGTTTTAAAAAGTTATAACAGAAAAGAGTGTAAGGCATTTCAATACTATAACAAAAATACCAGAAACCACGTACACTATATAGTAGAAGGTCACGTGGTGGACCTATTATGCAGCTTCATGTTTTTGTCGCATGGGGCGCCAAAGATGATATTTTGCTACTTTAGTGGTGAATTAAATATATAAATCCACGTTTAATGAGAAAAATATGGCTCGTTTTAGCCACTACGATAGGGAATCATTCCATCTGCGGGGTTATCTCAATTGATGTTCTGAGCGATTGTCTGTCCCTTTAAGTCCTCTGGCGTTCCACTGAAATTAAGACGCGTTCCGCACCTCGTCACGAAACCACGGCTTCTGGCGAGCCATGATTTGAACCAACGGCTGCAAGCACTGGATTCAAAGTGTCCAGAACCTTTAGCGCGCTTTGCGCAGATGAAGTTTTCATGTTGTTCAGTATAACGCGAACGGCATTCATGAGAGACCGCAAAATGTTGATGACCTGGAGATGATCAGTCAATAATGTCGATTCAACAGTTGCCGCAGCCGTTGAGGTCGATGCGTTTGAAGCACAGCCTGGCAGCCTAAGTAGCTTAGCCTCCCTTATCCCTTACCCCTTCTAATAATAAAGTTGACACTCACTCACTCTGTAAGAGTCCGCCTAGTGGACTTGTTCATTTCGTCTGCTGTTGAAGTGCTGATTGGATGGGCCGGGGTGCGCTACAGCAGGAGCCGCGCGCCACAGCCAATCAGCACATCAGCAGCAGACGAAATGGACAAGTCCACTAGGTGGACTCTTACAAGATACCTCCCCTGGCCACTCTTCAGGACGGGCGAGTCTTTCCGCTCTGTTTCTTTTCCTTGTATCCATCTTGGTGGTGTCGTGCGTTGATGCGGCAAACCCTCTTACGGAAGATGGCGTGTCACTACCTGCAGCTGCGGTTTCTTTGTGAATGTCTTTGGTGTCGATGCCGGCGTCGCCGAAGAGTTGCAGCAGCTTCTCGAAGAGCTCACTTGTCCCGTACCATTGGTTTGAGGATTGCGAATTACTTCCGCACCCTCGGGCAATCTTTTGATGAGGCCTCGCGAGCAGCCCTGCAGTTAGGGCGCTTCAGAACGTCTCTGCGACAGGCGTCTTCTTAATGGGACTTAGAGCACCGCGAGCACATGACGTTGTTGACACAGACGCCCTTTATGTGGCCAATCTGGCAACACTTGAAGCACTGGAGAGGCTTCGGCACGAATGGCCGTAGTGGATGGCGGACATATCCTGCTTTGACGTGGGAAGGAAGGCTGCAAAACCTTCACAAAGAGTGTGTTTCTAAGTCTGGAAATCTTCGTAATGAAAGTGCCTTCTGTCGCCGGTTGGATTAGTACTGGCAAGTCGTCATTCGGGATGGCAACGTCGACGTCATAAATGTCGCCCGCAGTACCATATCACCGCCTGCAGTGATCACTTATCGTATATTTACATTGTCGATCTCAGTTATAATGTGTAGGGCCTTATAGGGCGCTACGGTGTAACCCGTCAACTGCTAGACTATTTTTCCCCAAGTTTATTCTTACGTCTTTAACCTCATTTGGGGTTATTTTCTCGAGCAACAAAGAGAAGACCTGCCTGTTTAGGAGCTGAAAACTGGTCGTCGGGTCCAGGGGCATGAAGAGCACAGCTTGCGGCCAGCGCTGCGGTGCACTCTCCATGAGAAACACGTGCCAACGATGACACCTGCAGCAGTATTCGTTTTGCTGTTCTATTCATCATGACTTTGAAGTCATCGTCCGAGGAGTCGTAGCTGTGCGAGCATAACTCAGTGGCCTCACTGTCTGTATAGCTTGATGCGCTTCCACGTTTCCTGGACGTTATCCGACCTGACGGCTGCGCACCAGCAAGGTCCCCAGAATTTTCTTCATAGATTGCCGCAAGGAAGGCGCGGCAGCTCCAAGAAATGCAGGGAAACAACGCGAAAAAAGTAGACAAAAGTACAAGTGTTCTATCAAAGAATTACTGATAACATCTGGACCAAAACGGTACTTATTAATAACACCGATGTATCTCGATTTTGTCCGTAAGTGCGCGGTGATTTTTGCTAGCACTTTGGTTCCGTATACCTAAAGTTTGAACATGCATTTGTGTTGTAGTGGCTGTTTTATGTAAACAGGTAAAGAACAGACTTTGCAGGAGCGCTTGGCGACGAAGAGAAGCATAAAATACATTTATCTCTTAATCAGACATGACACACAGTGTATTAATTACTTGCGAAGCAACAAGAAAGGAACCTATTCCTCAACGAAAATAGGGCCCGTACATAATCTACTCGAAACTCACCCATTAGTGGAGGTTCTGGAAGCTGCAGAAACAACGTTTATACTAAGGGCTTAGTGACGTCAAAGATTGGGCTAGTTGGGTCTGCATCATTCAAAGTATAACAGCGCGACTTTTTGGCCAGGCGAAAGCCGCATAACAGACAAGGACAAGTGCTTGGTTTTGTTCTTCGGTTTTGTCCTCGTCAAATAGTCACGCTGTTGTATACTTTTGAATTTACGCAAATGCATTGGAAATAAATAAGGTGACGAGAGCGATACGCAACGAATCGTGCACGCTGCGCTCTTTTGCGTCGCGCCGGCTGTTCGACACTGGAGCCCACAGGCGTCATGGGGCTGCAGCGGAACCCCATCCCCTTTTGCGTCCAACTGCACGACCGGCATCCAAGACCGCCGCCGTACACGGTGGTGCCTAATTTGAGGCTGAAGGGTGTCGTGGTGCCGCACTTAATTATCCGGGCTGACTGCTCGCGCTGCTTTGACAGCGGTTCCGAGCGCTGTTCGCAGGCACAACGAGGAGCAAAGAGCGGCCACCACCGCTCTCCCAGTCAGGCGACAGCGACGAGCGGCTAACCGGGCGTGCGCAATAGCTGCCCTGCGTCCCGGGGGACGTCAAAACATCAAACGAGCCGACGCGTAGACCCCGTCATTAGAAAGGCGCCCACCACTGGGTGCTCCGAGGATGGACAAACGTGCGCGACCCGAGGACACGTATACACACGCTCGAAAAGTCGGGGCAAATTGAACATGCGCCGCTACTTTACCAAGCCGCACGTGGTTGCCGCCTCCACTTCCCCTCTCCATCCTTTTCTCGAGTGGAGAAGCGAGCGAAAGTGGCCAAACACGGGCACCGACGCGCGCCTGTGAATTCGTCGCACACACCACTAGAAAACGCGTGGGGAAACACGGTCGGCTATTCTTTATTTTCAGCGTTTCCTCACCGAAAGAAAGCGCTCGTGGAGTGTGACAGTGCGAAATACGGCACCCGCGAAAGTCTAACGAGACTGATGGCATAGCATGGCGTGCACATGCGTACACAAATTCCCAAAGCACGGCTGGCGTTGGGTTCGGTTCCTTTTCACTGTAATCCACATGTCTGCACCTCTCACTGAAATGCGCCTGCCTTCTGCCGATGAGATGAGGGACGAGATGCTGACCTGTTGCTGGGTGCAGACCGGTTGGTCGTTTATATAAGCAAAGCACTTCCGGTGCTCGCGGTCTTGAGGCACATTACTATGCTTGTGCCTGTCTGTGCAGCAGGTCTGCACTCCTTAAAACGGAGTGTCCAAGCATTAAAGTGACACATCTTTCCTTGCTGATCCGGTTTTCTGGAGCGGGCGAGCTGGCCTCGGATGGCGGCGCTATATTCTCGCTCGGTATCATCATCATCATCAGCCTAGTTACGCCCACTGCAGGGCAAAAACTTCTCCCATACTTCTCCAACTACCCCGGCCATGTACTAATTGTGGCCATGTTGTCCCTGCAAACTTCTTAATCTCGTCCGCCCACATAACCTTCTGCCGCCCCCCGCTACGCTTCCCTTCCCTTGGAATCTATTCTGTAACCCTTAATGACCATCCGTTATCTTCCCTTCTCATTACATGTCCTGCCCATGCCCATTTCTTTTTCTTGATTTCAACTATGATGTCCTTTACTCGCGTTTGTTCACCACCCAATCTGCTCTTTTCTTATCCCTTAACGTTACACCCATAATTCTTCTTTCCATAGCCCGTTGAGTCGTCCTCAATTTAAGTAGAACCCTTTTCGTAAGCCTCCAGGTTTCCGCCCCGTACGTGAGTACTGGTAATACACAGCTGTTATATACTTTTTTCTTGAGGGATAATGACAACCTGCTGTTCATGATCTGAGAATGCCTGCCAAACGCACCCCAGCCCATTCTTATTCTTCTGATTATTTCAGTCTCATGATCCGGATCCGCGGTCACTACATGCCCTAAGTAGATGTATTCCCTTACCACTTCCAGTGCCTCGCTACCTATCATAAACTGCTGTTCTCTTCCGAGACTGTTAAACATTACTTTAGTTTTCTGCAGATTCATTTTTAGACCCACCCTTCTGCTTTGCCTCTCCAGGTCAGTGCGCATGAATTGCAATTGGTCCCCTGAGTTACTAAGCAAGGCAATATCATCAGCGAATCGCAAGTTACTAAGGTATTCTCCATTAACTCTTATCCCCAATTCTTCCCACTCCAGGTCTCTGAATACCTCCTGTAAACATGCCGTGAACAGCATTGGAGAGATCGTATCTCCTTGCCTGACGCCCTTTAATTTTTATCGGAATTTTGTTGCTTTCTTTATGGAGGACTACGGTGGCTGTGGAGCCGCTATAGATATCTTTCAGTATTTTTAGATACGGCTCGTCTACACCCTGATTCCGTAATGCCTCCATGACTGCTGAGGTTTCGACTGAATCAAACGCTTTTTCGTAATCAATGAAAGGTATATATAAGGGTTGGTCATATTCCGCACATTTCTCTATCACCTGATTGATAGTGTGAATATGATCTACTGTTGAGTAGCCTTTATAGAATCCTGCCTGGTCCTTTGTTTGGCAGAAGTCTAAGGTGTTCATGATTCTATTTGCAATTACCTTAGTAAATACTTTGTAGGAAACGGACACTAAGCTGATCAGTCTATAATTTTTCAAGTCTTTGGCGTCCCCTTTCTGATGGATTAGGATTATGTTAGCGTTCTTCCAAGATTCCGGTACGCTCGAGGTCATGAGGCACTGTGTATACAGGGTGGCCAGTTTTTCTAGAACAATGTGCCCACCATGCATCCTTCAACAAATCTGCTGTTACCTGATCCTCCCCAGCTGCCTTCCCCCTTTGCATAGCTCCCAAGGCGTTCTTTACTTCTTCCGGCGTTACTTGTGGGATTGCAAATTCCTCTAGGCTATTCTCTCTCACATTATCTTCGTGGGTGCCACTCCATGGTACTGTATAAATCTCTATAGAACTCCTCAGCCACTTGAACTATCTTATCCATTTTAGTAATGATATTGCCGGCTTTGTCTCTTAACGCACACATCTGATTCTTGCCTATTCCTAGTTTCTTCTTCGCTGCTTTTATGCTTCCTCCGTTCCTGGCAGCATGTTCAATTATATCCGTATTATAGTTCCTTATGTCAGCTGTCTTACGCTTGTTGATTAACTTAGAAAGTTCTGCCAGTTCTATTCTAGCTGTAGGGTTAGAGGCTTTCATACATTGGCGTTTCTTGATCAGATCTTTCGTCTCCTGCAATAGCTTACTGGTATCCTGTCTAACGGAGTTACCACCGACTTCTATCGCACACTCCTTAATGATGCCCATAAGATTGTCGTTCATTGCTTCAACACTAAGGTCTTCTTCCCGAGTTAAAGCTGAATACCTGTTCTTTAGCTTGATCCGGAATTCCTCTAGTTTCCCTCTTACCGCTAACTCATTGATTGGCTTCTTATGTACCAGTTTCTCCCGTTCCCTCCTCAAGTCTAGGCTAATTCGAGCTCTTACCATCCTATGGTCACTGCAGCGCACCTTGCCGAGCACGTCCACATCTTGTATGATGCAAGGGTTAGCGCAGATTATGAAGTCTATTTCATTTCTAGTCTCGCCATTCGGGCTCCTCCACGTCCACTTTCGGCTATCCCGCTTGCGGAAGAAGGTATTCATTATCCGCATATTATTCTGTTCTGCAAACTCTACCAGTAATTCGCCCCTGCTATTCCTAGAGCCTATGCCATATTTCCCCACTGACTTGTCTCCAGCTTGCTTCTTGGCTACCTTGGCATTGGAATCGCCAATCAGTATAGTGTATTTTGTTTTGACTTTACCCATCGCCGATTCCACGTCTTCATAGAAGCTTTCGACTTCCTGGTCATCATGACTGGATGTAGGGGCGTAGACCTGTACGACCTTCAATTTGTACCTCTTATTAAGTTTCACAACAAGACCTGCCACCCTCTCGTTAATGCTATAGAATTCCTGTATGTTACCAGCTATATCCTTATTAATCAGGAATCCCACTCCTAGTTCTCGTCTCTCCGCTAAGCCCCGGTAGCACAGTACGTGCCAGCTTTTTAGCACTGTATATGCTTCTTTTGTCCTCCTAACCTCACTGAGCCCTATTATATCCCATTTACTACCCTCTAATTCCTCCAATAACACTGCTAGACTCGCCTCACTAGATAACGTTCCCACGTTAAACGTTGCCAGGTTCACATTCCAATGGCGGCCTGTCCTCGTGTATAGTGAGCATCAACGCAATGCGGGAACGGAGGCGTGAACAAACGAGCGGGACAACGTCATGGCTTCACGCCGTCGTCTTCTTGCCGTCGTCACACTCGCCCAAGATATTATATATACAGTCGGACTCCTGGCAGCTTTTTACACCACTCATCCCTCACTTGACTTGTTCCATTTCCGATGGTTTCTACCAATTGTTTCTTTTTTACCTCGTTTCAACTGCTGTAGTCATAAATACATTAATGGTATTCCCACCGTCATCATCATCATCATCATAATTTTATTATTATTATTATTATTATTATTATTATTATTATTATTATTATTATTATTATTATTATTATTATTATTATTATTATTATTATTATTATTATTATTCGTTTACGTTCCCAACGCGACGAAATCGACAGACCCTGTATTCTCAACTTTCCTGCATTGCCTATAAGACACATACTCGTTATTGCCTGCCAGGAGGGCGGACGCAAATGAATTTCGTGATGAACTTGCTGGCTTGAAAGCCATACGCTTACCAACACAGAAAAGAAACGAAGAAATGAACGGGACGGCGGGAAGTAGTTGGTCGCCAGGAGCCCGGCTGGCGGCACGATTGTTCGGCCGCGCAGATAATAGCGCGCCCCTCTCGAATATTGAATGAGGATGCTAATTAGCTTCCGTGAAGCACGCGCTCATGGGCGAGTGCACGACCGCGGCTGCAGTGCCAGACTCCGGCTCTGCTGCTGACCCGCGAAGTCTGGGCCAGAAGTTGAACCCACAACGCCCTTTGTTCCCCCCTCCTCCTCTCCCTTCCTTCAACAATCAATTGGTCAATAAGGAACACGTCACTTGCATGCACTTTGTGAGGTCGCGGAATTTTTCGAAGGGCACAATAGGTACTGCGCAAAGACGGCGAGCTTCATAACTTATGCCATCTTAATTCACACATTTCCACTCGCTCGTTCTTGACCGAGCTGGCGCTGCTGTACTTCACGGATCAGTCGTTCTTGGTGAGCACACTGCCGTAGCGCGGTCCACTGAGGAATGGGAGACGCAGATTACCAACTATAATTTTTCAATGCAAACAGATTTCTGTGGGCGGAAATAGTAATTCCGGTTTTGCAGGTGGATTGCGCTGAAAGGCAGCGACAGCTGATTACGCGTCACATAAAAAGGAACTCACAAGATGTAAATAAGTAACGTTAATTTTTAATTATTTGGAGCATTTTCAGCATATTCATATATATCGCGCATTTGAAGTTTGCCGTTCTTTGAGGTCCTGTCATTCTTCAACGCCGCTTGAATTTTTTTTTTTTTGGGGGGGGGGCGGGGATTGTATGTCGAGATTGTGCGTCGAGACATCCGTCAGCATAGGTTAAATCTCCTCAAACTAATTAGGGCATAGCGGTGCGCCCGCGATAATTAGCGCATGCGCGAAGTGGGCGGAGGATGCGGTAATGCATGCTGACACATTGCACCGTATATGTGCCTTACCAGGGCGCCAGACATGATAGCGCGGCTAATCGGATGGTTAGTTAGGCGTGGTTCGCGCTATAGCATCAATGAGATCGAGGAATTGCGCATGGGCGCACTTCGCTTTCTCATTACGCGTCAGTCGACAGTTCGAACCGCAATGACGCAATCAGGGGTGCAATGCCTCGACACACGATCGAGATGGGAGAACTTTACGAAATGGGACATACTGAATAAGGAGCACTAAATAAGCATTTGATTAGTAAGTTCAAGCTAAGGGATGACAGCTTCTGTCTCTTACCCAAGAAAGCTATATTAAAGATGGCTTCTTGAATGTGTTTTCTAATGTTAATTTTATATTTTATGCTAAATCAATATTTCCTACACGTATACACTGTTATCTAATGTGAGAATCCTCCTGCACCGCCTGTTTTGTTGCTGCCTTTGTTACCTGAGCGTGGCGGGTCTATGTCAAACTGCGCGAACGCAGCTTTTTTGCCCCGTTATCGATGCTCACCAATGTTGAAATAATCAAAATCAAATAAAATCGCCACGACGAATGACGCGCTTCAAACCTACGCTTTAAATATGTGCCCTAAACTCGCTTTGATTGATGGGGCAATAAACGTCACAAAGCAAGGCAGAGTCTGGCCATATGAGAGATGCCGTATGCTGAGGGCTTCGAATTAATAGTGAACGCTCGTGGCTAGTTATACATTCACGCAAAACACGCTAAACGAGCGTACTTTTCCTTTTACTTTTTTCTAAATTATTATTCTGTCAACACCCGAGTGCGGCTGGCGCTCGGCACGAGAACGCCCTAGCCGCTAACCCATAGCTGAGGGTTGTCCCATAAACTCGGAGATCAAGAACGAGTAAAATATTGCTACTAACCTAATTCACCATGTAGTAGCAGTAATTGGCTGCTTTTGCTGTGTGTGTGTGTGTGTGTGTGTGTGTGTGTGTGTGTGTGTGTGTGTGTGTGTGTGTGTGTGTGTGTGTGTGTGTGTGTGTGTGTGTGTGTGTGTGTGTGTGTGTGTGTGTGTGTGTTAGCCGATTAGGCGGTCATTACGTTACGAGAAATCAAAATGTTCAATTGAATAATTAACGTGATTACGTTAATTAACTTTTGAAATAATTACTTTACGCCACTACGTCGTGCCTCATATCCAAATCGTGGGCTTGGCACCCAAAACCCCAGAATTCAATTCAAACTGCTTGCCTGCAGACTGAATCATTTTACAATGATTGTACATGACTGTGCGCATCTGCGTGTGCGATTATGTGAACCGCCGTTACATACACACTCGCGCGCACGCAAAAGCAATAATATAAGGAAGTGAGCCCCTCGCGTGAACTCATTCTGGGTTCATTGTTCACAAGGCATGTTCATCATCGTCTTTGAAGTCGCGCGAGAGTTGATAAAGACCGAAGAGAGAAGAGAGAGAGAGAGAGAAGGTAGGGATGTTAACCAGAGAAGTGTCTGGTTGGCTACCCTACAGTGGGGGAAGAGAAAACATAAATATAAAAAAAGGAGCATAGAGAGTGCAAATGTCAAAGTACACATTATCACAAACTTTATCCGTTCCGCCAGAAGGCCGTTTCGAATACGCGTGCTCCAAAAGGCATACAGAGATCATAATGGGGCCGACGCTGCGGTGAGTATCTGCGCCTAGATGGCTGCAGATGAGCTTCGAGGCACCGATATCTTATCAAACGTGACTCGAATGCAAAAGGCGCCGACGGTCCTTCCGCCGCTACTTTCGATGGCTTCTCTGTCTCGGGAAAGGCGTCTATAAGAGCCGAATGTGTATGTTATTTTTTTTTCGCCTCTTCAGATACATATTTCGTATATGTTCATCATGCAGGTAAAACACGTGCATTTTGAGGGAATGTGAAATCATCACGTGTAATGAGTTTTATACGAAGAAGTATCGTCTGCTCTTGATCTCGTTCTTTGTTCTTTTTATTAGATTTCACATAAGCAGGGCGAGAGCGAGCAGCGAGCGGAAGATAAGGCTTACGTGTTTCGTTATTACGTACTGTGCTTTCTAGCCTTTTTTTCATTTTCACGTCCTCTGTTCGTACTATATACGTGTATGGAGAAAATAAAAGGACTAACTATTTGGTTTCCACAAGAGGGGCGTAGAGAACACGGCATTAGGTTCCGATCCCATATAGACACATATGTGCGCAAATATCATGAACTTCCGGCTAGGTAGGGAACGTAATATATTATCAAATAACGCGGATATTATGCCTTAATGTTGACGTGTCACAAGAAAACGACCTAAAGCCAAAACTATTGATTTTATTTCCATATACTCACGATGTCGTACTACGGCATTACATTAGACGACCCTTTGTGAGCTACAATAATAAGTATGTGTAATGTTTATGCTGTAGAAACCAACATTTACAGTGCAGCCATCATTTGTAACAACAGCATGAGTCTATAGACTCATGCCGTTGTTACAAATGATGGCTGCACAATATTGACGGGCCGCAGTAGTTTGCGCACAATAAAGGCAATCCGTCCGTGTTACAGTCCACGATATTGCGTGACATATGATCGAGATATGTTGCTCACCGTGTCGATGATGAAAATAAATGCGGGAAAATATCACATTAATATGGGCTGCCGCGTACAACGCTCCATGTAAGTTGCAGACAACTTGCTTAAAGAGCTGGGAATCCATACGACACGCCTGCCGCTGACATCGAACACATATCAAATGTCACCATCGTGAATTCAACGAGTCTCGACAACACGAAGCCTTGGCTTCGACGTCCTTCATCACATTGATCAGTTATGTCACGAAAGGGACAGCGGCGGAAATATTCCAAAAAAAAAAGACTGCGAATGCAAATACTAGTGCGTTGCATCTCACTGCCAATCTCCCAGCAGTTTACTCAAATCGAGGTTTACACAGTGAAGTATTTCAATCACCCCGAGCCCGTTATGGTATAAGAACAACGCAGTGCAAATGCGTCATATCAGACAAACACGGCGGTTCCACTACCGTGCAGTATCCTTTATGCACATATTTGAACAGAGCAGACCTATTCCGAGCTTTAGCGCTGTATTTGCCGCTCCAACAGTTCCGGCTTTTGAGTGCGCCAATATTTAAAAAAAAAAGCAATAAAGTTAGAGATGGGAAGCTGAGAGCAGTGGACGTCGCGCGCGTCTGTGCGCGCGCGCACACACACACACACACACACACACACACACACACACACACACACACACACACACATCGCGGGGGATGCGCGCATTTCATCCTGCGAGCCGCATGCGAAGACGAAGAGCGCGTGGCTTCTCTATGCAAATTACTGCCTCCCGCGAGAGCCCGCTGAGCCGTAAGTGGAAGTGAGGAGCGCTATACGAAAGCCCGGCACCCTGTTTCCTGTCGTCGGCGCCGGCTTTCCCGCGAAAGAGAGCCGCTCGCTTTTTTGGCCGATCGTGACTGGAAAGAGGTGTGCCGGAGAAGAGATTCCGAGACAGAGGCTGCGAGCTCGAACGCTCCGCCTGTCGCGTCCGCTTATCTTGCGCGCGAACCGCGCCCCCACCCAGCGCCCATTTTCCGCTTTCCACCAGGAGAGCATTGTTTCTACTTGCTTTTTCTTTTTTCTTTCTTTTTAGGTCACATGCGATCGAGCCATCGTGAACGCCAGAGCGAGCACCGTACACGCTCGCGGTGTTTACGAGACGGCGCGCTCTTGAGAACGCGGCGCGTATGTGTAGCGCCGCGAGGCCCGCATGGGCGCGTCGATATCCTGTCATTACGTGATCGCTCCGAGGCGCGTAATTGAGTTCCGTCGCGTTACGCGCGTCTACGCATGCACGGAGCGCTGGAATAGTCGGTTGGCTCTCGCTTTCCTCCCCGTGTCCCCCTCCCCGTCCTAGAGAGAAGACACGACGGCCGGGGCGAAGCCGCAATCGAAGCAGCCACGAAGCGCCGCGAGAGACGGGCAATCGCTTTGCCTGCACAGCTGTCTCTAAAGCTATGAAGTAGGGAGAGAGAGAAAAAAATGGGAAAGAAAGGAGACCGATTACTGTTCGCACGCCGCGTCGACATGATGTCACTTAAGGCAGTTATGTCAGGAGCAAATGCCGTCACAAATCACCACTGTTCCAATACACGGGTGTGCGCTGCCGCTCTGATGATCTTTTCTCTTTCTTTCTTTCTTTTTTTTTTTTTTCTTTCTGTTCACATGGCTGCCACGCCTCTACTTTTTGCACCGCCGTTGGCGCACCACAAACGCGCGTGTGCTTATCACAAACGGTGTTTCGCAAGATACGTACCGTTGTTGCAGTGTTTTGTACTTTATTTTCTTCTCGGTTGATCATGGTAGGACGCTCTCCTTTTGAAACGCTTTTATGCGCGAGTGTGTGCGTGTACATGTGCGCGCAGCGATCAGCGCGAGCGCGTTTATAGTCGGGTACAATTTACGAAGGCAGGGGAGGCCCCGCCCAAACGACCGAAATGCGGCAGCCAATTGCCTCAGCGACTAAAGAAATAGTCCCGCTCAAAATTCCCTCCAGTTCGAAGCGCGGGCGACCATGTTCTCCGCCGGCGGAGTGACAGGCCGTCCGGCTCATGACGTCAGTCTCGAGTGCGCGTCCATTGGTGGAGGCTCGTGTGCCTTCGCCTTTGAAGGGAAAATGCTGCTGCCTCCTAAAGTTGCTCGACGACGCCAAGTGTATACCATCAGCACAGTTTACAAAATACATGACACAACGCAGAATTGGAGCAAATAAACATCTAAAAAACGTAAGAGGAAGAAGAAACATAATAAGGATATATATATATATATATATATATATATATATATATATATATATCCTTGCATGTGTGTGCGTGTGCGTGTGTGTTATGTGCACGTGGTCACGTGCACTAGAGACTACACATGAAGACCTGTATTATGCGCGCATAACTCTTGCGTAAAGCTGACGGGGAAAAGTGAAGCACGTTGAGCCGGGTATATGGACCGCCCTCAGCATAGGAAGCTATACAAAACGATAGCTAGGATATCAAACGAACACGCTATTTCCAGGATTTCTTCATACAATATTCCCCCTGCTTTTCTAATAGCACCACTGTGCTGCTTTTTGTCTTTTGTGTACAACCGAAAGTAGATCGCTGACGTCTAGAATTCGACGACTTCCATTCAGCGCCATGTAATGATAGGCGAAATAGAGCCCAGCCCATTTGCGTTACTGCGCCAGAGACATCCTCCATGCGGAACGTAATAGCTGCGTGCATGGCTTTTCTCTTATTACTCCGTATATAGTTACTTTTGCCGGGGAGAACGCACGGTTTGATCGTTTTAGCATGCACTCCTGCACGAACCGCGTTGTCGGAGAAAGCACATTGAGCCGAAAAGCTAAGGCTGACAAGCGGTCACACAAGTGATAAGTCTGACGACCATTTCAGACCACGCGCTTGAGCGACACGAATGTAAGTATACGTGCGCTTTAAAACTGCTCGTATGCTTTGGGAATGAGTTCATCATTAGGAACTCGGCGAGGGGATATGCATGGATTCGAAACTGCGCAGCAGTGATCTGCGCGGCCCCTGTAAATCCCAATGAATAAGAAAAAAAAATACAAGGAGAGGGAGGCGAGAGAAGCAGGCACTCTTCGAGCACTCCCGAATGGCAATTTCTAAAGTCGACGCACGTTTTCATGGCGCTTCGCACAAATTCATGCAACGCGTTGCGCACACTTCGTTCGCGGACACGCTGTCGTGATCAAAGCAATTTCTACGGCCGCGAGCTCGGCGGTTATTACGTGCGCCGAGCGATATCCGAATATGAGGAGCGCACACCTCTTCCAGCTGATTCGATTCAGTTCCCCATTTCGTCTGCACACGCGGGGCTCCTTGCGTTGCTGGCGCCAAGTGAGGGCGCTGGTGCCCCTCTCTCGCCGGGATGGAGGGGAAAACGCATGCATGCGGCGGAGCCCGCCGTTGCGCACGTGCTTGCAAGATCATCGGCGCGCGCGGCCATTTCGACCCGCGCAGCAGCAGGGCTGCGGCTACAGGAACCGTCAGCCCGAGATAACGGCGCGGGTTCGAGCGGGAAACACCGGGGAGGAGGAACCCGGTCACTCGTTAAACAGAATGGCCCAAGGAGCCGAAGCGTGCCGTATCTCCGGTCGAGGAGCACGCCTGCGCGCCAAGAAAAATTGCCAACGCGCAGGAGGCGCTCACGAGCAGCGGTCTTCCCTTTATCGCCTCCCCAGTTTCACGTTCTCGATCCGTCTGCGGGGGCGAAAAAGCGGGTTCGGGCTCCCTCCACGCACATGGACGGTGCCCAGTGGACGGTGGGCGCTCGTCACGTTCAAACCGCTCTTGCGCGAGCAAGCGATGCTCGCGAGTCTCCCACGATCGCGTATATGCATAAGCAGCGCCCTTATCGGTGCGCAGGCGCCGCAACAATGCATGGATAGGTGATTGAGATATAAAAAAATAATAATAAAGACGTGTCAGCACAAGACACCTACATAATTAGAGAAGCGGAACTGTAGCTCCCACAGTGCAACGGAAATAAGAGTAGCGGTGGCATTGTGAACTAAAGTATGCGACCGAGAGATGGCGCTGGCAAAATCTAAACTAAAATCGTCATCGTTACGTAATGAACAATATGGCCGCTGCTGTAGCGGCTGGTGGGGTTTGTCGTGCTGCTCGCTCACTGGCCGCTTTCGGGGCTGTATTCGTGTGTACGGTACTCTAACATGGCTACAGATATCTTTATTATGTTTCCAGGTGACCGCGAGGCCTAAACTGGCAAAAAAAGAAAAGAAAAACACTTCAAACAAGTAGGCTTACATTGTTTATTATCAATGGTAAATGAAGCAGTACAAGTTCACAATTTTCGCACAGGTCAGATGGACTTAATGCTGTCACTGAGTTAACAGCATACAAAAACACAGATAGTCATCTATTATATGGAATTGAAAGCTGAAATCGAGCGAAGTTTTCTCATCGTGTTCGTCGAGCCGCTAAAGCAGGGAGAACGAAGCTTCAGACGATATTTATGCTGGGCTACCTTCGTACTTGTAGTTGCGTACAGTGCTGCTTGACGCGTTTCATACTATACGTATATTGTTTGCGTTCGACTATTTCAGCTAGATTTAAAAAAGAAAAACATAATATGTGCTCGGCAAAGATGTGCTGTCAGCATGATAAGCTCAAGCTGCAGTGCCCTATTGTTTTCATAACACATTGACGAGAGGCACTTAGTGAAGGGGAATAATAATAATAATAATAATAATAATAATAATAATAATAATAATAATAATAATAATAATAATAATAATAATAATAATAATCAGCCTGTTTTATGTCCACTGCAGGACGACTGCGTTCTCCAGTTAACCCTGTCCTGTGCCAACCGATTCCAACTAGCGCCCGCGAATTTCCTAATTTCATCGCTCCACCTAGTCTTTTGTCGTCCTCGATTGTGTTTTCCTTCTTTTGGTACCCATTCTGTAACCCTAATGGTCCAACGGTTATCTAAGCGACGCATTACATGACCTGCCCAGCTCCATTTTTCCCTCTTGATGTCAATTAGAATATCATCTATACCCGTTTGCTATCTGATCCGAACCGCTCTCTTTCTGTCTCTTAACGTTATGTCCAGCGATCTTCGTTCCATCGCTCTCTGCGCGGTTCTTAAATTGTTCTCAATATTCTTTGTCAATCTCCAAGTCTCTGCCCCATATGTCAGCACTGGTAAAATGCACTGATTGTACACCTTCCTTTTCAATGATAATGGTAAGCTTCCAGTCAAGAGCTGGCAATGTCTGCGGTATGCGATCCAACAGATTTTTATTCTTCTGTGAATTTCCTTCTCGTGATCAGGGTTCCCTGTGATTAATTGACCTAGGTAAACGTACTCCTTCACAGACTCTAGAGGCCGACTGGCGATCCTGAAATCTTGTTCCTATGTCCGGCTATTTATCATTATCTTTGTCTTCTACATATTAATCTTCAACTCCACTCTTAAACTCTCTCTGTTAAGGTCCTCAATCATTTGTTGTAATTCGTCTGCACGGTTGCTGAATAGAACAATGTCATCGGCAAACCGAAGGTCGCTGAGGTATTCGCCGTCGATCTTTACTCATAGGCCTTCACATTTTAATAGCTCGAATACTTCTTCTAAGCACACAGTGAATAGCATTGGAGAGATTGTGTCTCCCTGTCTGACCCCTTTCTTTATAGGTATCTTCCTGCTTTTCTTGTGAAGAAATAAGGTAGCTGTATAACCTGTGTAGATATTTTCCAAGGTATTAACGTAAGCGTTCTGTACTCCTTGATTACGTAATGCCTCTATGACTGCTGGTATCTCTACTGAATCAAATACCTTTTCGTAATCTATGAAAGCCATATAGAGAGGCTTATTGTACTCTGCGGATTTCTCGATAACCTGATTGATGACATGGATGTGCTCCATTGTAGAGAATCCCTTCCTGAAGCCCGCCTGTTCCCTTGCTTGACTAAGTCCAGTGTTGCCCTTATCCTATTGGAGATTATCTTGGTAAATATTTTATATAATACTGGGAGTAAGCTAATGGGCCTATAATTTTTCCATTCTTTAACGTCTCCCTTTTTGTGGATTAGTATAATATTTGCATTCTTCCAGTTTTCTGGGACCCTTGCAGTCGATAAACACTTCGTATAAAGAGCCGCAAGTTTTTCGAGCATTATGTCTCCTCCATTTTTGAATAAATCGACTGTTATTCCATCTTCTCCTGCCGCTTTTCCTCGTTTCATGTCTTGCAAGGCCCTTCTGACCACATCGCTAGTTATAGGACGAGTTCCTGTATCCTGCTCATTACTGTTTCTAACTAAGGCATCCTGACTCCTCTGGGTACTGCACGAGTACCCAGAGGAGTTATGCTAAATTTTGCAGCTCATGTTGTCTGCTCGTGATACTTCTGCTGCAAATTTAGTGTTCAGGTGCGGCAGTAAAGGCTTTGACACAAGTGAAGTACACGTAGCAAAGCAAGGAAAGCTATGGAGACAACAGTGCTTACAAGGACTTCCGCAAATATTGTGTGAACAAGGACACTAAATAAGGATATAAGCAAGCCCAATTAATACTCAGGGATCCTTGGAAAATGCAATTTACGGTTTTGTAAAAAAAATGACATGGTAACTATGTTTATCGGTTATTATATGTACATTTATAGATAAAATATTCAGCCGCGTTAAGCGCCCCTAGCAGGAAAAATACAAATTAAGGTATACGACCAAGAAGACGCGGATGGATGGACGGATGGATAGATGTTATGAGCGTCCCCTTTGGAACGTGGCGGTGGGTTGCGTCACCAAGCTCTTGCTATTATACTGTCGAATGTCCTACATAGGTTATCCTAGGTAGGACATTTATCCTACCTAGGAAAATGAAAAAGAAAACCCGTGATGAATTCCCATAACCAAATTTCCTGACCCCCTAATGTGAACTTTGTTTTTGTCGTTTCCCTAGTTTTCTTCCACCAATCTTCCCATCGCCTCTTACTGATCTCTATTGCGGACATGTTTACTTTCCCCCTGCTCTCGCTGAACCCAAGTGCTTCAAGGAGGCCAGTGGTGCGTAAATCGACCGCTGGGCAGATATCTTTACATTTTAATAAAACATGCTCCATCATTTCCCTAGCTTTACCGCAGCAAGCACATGCTTCTTCTTCCTTCTTATATCTCGCTTCCTATGGCATCCTGATCCCGCTTCGAAAAGTAATGAGCTGCCCTTTGAGTTATCATAAATTGTTTCTTTCTGATTTCGTTTTTTCCTCTTAAGTAGTTACTCATGGCAGCTTTCTTTCCCATTTCCGCCACCCATGAGATTATTTCAGTCTCTCTGACTTTCCGCTTGACGTTCTTTGTAGCTGTGTCGCTCACCCAACAGGCCGCATATTTGCTGGTAAGCTTCCTAGTTCTTTTCCTCCACTGTGAATCAGTGTTTTTTTCCGGTACAAATACAACACTCTCACCGGTTGATCAACTGGGGAGAGTGAAAAATCAACCGCGCCGCGGTTGATTTTTCGCCCTCTGTGGCGATCGCTGGAACTTGAGAGTGTGCGGAGCCGACGCCACGCGTCTTCCAACACATACCGAACCAACGTCGTGACTTTCCTGTAGAAAGTGTTTCATTTTTACACTCCGCACGTATTTAAGCTCTCCTAAATTGCTATAGAGCATCCTGCGGGGCACTCACGGCACGTGAGTGCATGTAGTGACAAGGCTCTGTAGAGGAAGAACGCGTAAGGGGTTTACATTTACTCGGTTGTTTTTGACAGCGTATAAAAGGATGGGTAGACAATCGCTGCCCCAACATAGGCTCCGTGCACTTTGAAGCACAGCTTCTAGTATAAATGATTCTATGGGGTACACATATCCGCGCGTATTCTAACGCTCCTGCTTTGACCCACCACAGTGACGGTATCGGCTCGATACTATATGTTGCCACGTACCTTACATTTTGTTGTTGTTGTGAAGACTGTACGTCAATAGTATAAATGCGTTTTGAATAAGCGACGAATATCTAATTTATATGCAAATAACTATGCCCACAGTGCAATAGGATGGATAGATTGAAAAAAAAAAAGAAACATACAGCTCGGACACGACGAGACTCCAAGGAGACGTTTGTTTGTGTTGTCTACTTCGACTCTCGTCCTTCCTGTGCTCTAGATATTTTTTTTGTTTACATCAATTCCGAAATGGTAAACAATGCACTCGCGTGCAGTACTATAGGATAGTAATAAGATACACGTTTAAATGGAATAAGTGCGAGCATTCAAAAACATTTCTCTTCTATGAGGTGCTCATAGGTCCCATCCAAGAAGATGGTTCAGTTATGAATTTGCTCTTTTTTCGGTATTTTATTTCCCCGCTTTTCCTTCTTCGAACGCGACAGCCAGCTTCGCGACAGTGCAGCGAGCGTAACGTCGTCCAACCTGTGATAGAGGACAGTTTAGGCGTGTTGGAAATCCTGTACGGTACAAAAAAAAAAAAAAAAAAAAACTTCCACCCCAAATACTGTCGATAAATCCCTCTAACTTCACAGGAATACTACGAACTTAAAACCTTCGTACTCCCGAGAAGTGTAATAGATAATTTTTCTTCTTGTTGCTAGCCGTCTTCCACACGTGCACACACACTATTACCGTCTAAGACACAGGGCTTGATCATATACTTACCGTGAATATATATATATATATATATATATATATATATATATATATATATATATATATATATATATATATATATATATATATATATCCGCCTCTTCGAAACAAAGCACCAGCAGGAGAAAATAATTAAGTGTCTTCGAGGCCACTCACCTCCAGGCTTCTGCGCAATTAATTACTCACTATTCAGCGATGTTGCGCAGAAATCAATAATCCCTGCCGCGCCGTAAAAGTTCTCATTTCGAATGGAAAAACTGCGACTTGCGTTGCCGCTGTGCACTCGCACAGATTTCGAAGGTTGATAAGTTAATCCCTCATCCTGCTCTCTCCTTCACAGAAAGACAGGCAAGCGTACAGAGAACAGAAGCAACCTACGGGAGGCAACAGTTTCTGACGAATCGACAGTGACAAAAGTGGCCGTAAAAGATCATACTTCGTCATTCTCTGTGCGTTGCAGCATGGAAGATTTGTACGCGCAGCGGACTGGCACTGAAGACGGTGCACGCGATGAAGCCATCTACTCCCGCGCGCCGCCCATACGCGTGTGCTTGCGTGTGATCCCTCGGTAATTTCAGAGTTTGAAAGGCTGGACACGAGTCCTCGTCACTGTTTTTGCGGAAGCGTGATTTTGCAAGCGTGCCTCAAGCGGCTCGAAAGCGTAGTCCCTGCACGCATAAAGGCAATCACACTGATCGGTGCTGTGCGCTGTTGCGTTTCGCCTGCGACACGTGGTTTTGCCGGCGCGACTGCGGCGGGGCGGCAGACATTTTGGCCCGATCGTCGTCGCCGCAACACTCATCGCCAGGTGTTTCCAGGCGCGTCTGCGGCGATGCGACCGCCTAGGGATCCTCCTCGCATTCCAGTCATTGTGCCCGAAACAGGCGATGCCAAAGCAGGGATCTCATTCCAGTTATTGGGCCCGAAACAGGCGATGCCAAAGCAGGGATCTCGTTCCAGTCATTGTGCCCGAAACAGGCGATGCCAAAGCAGGGATCTCATTCCAGTTATTGGGCCCGAAACAGGCGATGCCAAAGCAGGGATCTCGTTCCAGTCATTGTGTCCGACCGGCAGCGCCACGACAGGGTGCTACGAGATCGTGCGCAGCGCCACGACGGGGTGCTACGAGATCGTGCGCAGCGCCACGACAGGGTGCTACGAGATCGTGCGCAGCGCCTCGACATGGTGCTACGGCATCGCTACGACAGTGTGCGTCACCATTAGCCCATTGTACATTCACGTGCTCGTCTTTTGAGGGGTTCCTTCTTGCCCTCAACTGCGAGAGTATAAAAACAGCTGCCCCCGGACGCCAAAAGGAGGGCTCCGATTTCTTCAGTTGAGTGAAGTGCTCTCCCGTCTCTCTACTTCGGTCAAACCTGACCGCCAACTCTTTGCGATGTTAAAATAAACAAGTTGTTTCGTTGTTACCAGTCGACTCTTGCTTTGCCGGGACCTTCGGATGCTTCCAGTTGTACCCCAGGCCGCCAGGCCAACGCTACCCTTGGGGCTTGCGACCCAGGTACAACCACGGGCGTCAGCGCCGAGTTCCCAACAGATCGTACTAGCGGTGCGATCCAAACATCTGGTTGGCAGCGGTGAGATCGCCTACGACTTCAAACAACTGTCTGCCAGCGGCGAGATCGCGACAACGGAGGCCAGCAGCGAAGAGATGCAGTTGACTGTATGCTGAGCAGCTCAACGACGATCCAGGAGCAGTGCAACGAGCCCTGTGTGACGACTGGTTGCCTGCAGCGGAACGACTGCGCGGAATTCCTGCCTGCGAGGTTTGGTGAGTGCGGGACTTTCTTCTTCTGAGCTTTGCCAGGCTTTTGTTAGTGTTAGAAACAGAGCTGGTAATTGTGGTTGTCGTTGCTGCCGGGTTAGTTTGCGGCAAGACAATAGTAAGCAGTAGAGAAAGCAGCATTCAGAGCAGCCATGGATTTGAAGTCGTTGCGCAAACCGAAATTGTTGGAGCTTGCAAGAGAGTTGGGTCTGGATGTCTCAGACAAACTCAGAAAACCAGAACTGCTAACGGCTATTCTTGAGTTAGAGGCTGAGGATGACGAGCTGTCGGAATGCCTTGAGACTATTGAGGAGAGGTCAAAAAGACAGGAGCGCGAACTTAAAGAGCAAAAAGAGAAATATGAGCGCGAACTTAAAGAGCAAAAAGAGAAACAGGAGCGCGAACTTAAAGAACAGAAAGAGCGAGAGCAACAAGAGCGTGACCGTCAACACGCTTTGGAAATGAAGCGTCTTGAGGTAGAAATGGAACGCGCTCGTAATGGAAGTCAGGCACACGGTGCAGGAGAACGCGTATTGTTCAAAATGACTGACCTGATGCGGCCGTTTAAGCTTGGAGAGGACATTGGTTTGTTCCTGGTTAACTTTGAGCGAACGTGCGAGAAGCAGGGGTTCTCTCGGGAAACGTGGCCACAGCGCTTGCTCACTTTGTTACCCGGCGAGGCGGCCGACGTAGTCGCTCGCTTGGATAGAGAGGAGGCAGAGGATTTCGACAAAGTAAAATCGAGTCTGCTAAAAAAGTACCGGCTGTCTGCGGAGGCGTTCCGTCGGAAGTTTCGGGAAAATGAGAAAGGCAAAAGTGAGTCATATACAGAGTTTGCGTATAGGCTTATGTCGAACATGCAGGAGTGGCTCAAAGAAGAGAAAGCGTTTGGTGACCACGATAAAGTTCTGCAGTGCTTCGGGCTAGAACAGTTTTATAGTCGGTTACCGGAGAACGTGCGATACTGGGTCTTGGATAGGCCAGACGTGAGTACGGTGGCTAGAGCCGCTGAGCTAGCCGAGGAGTTTGTGACGCGTCGAGCTCGCGGAGCTAAGGACGGTCAAAAGGGTGAATTTGGCTCCAAGTCTGAGAGGCCAAGGTTCACGCCCATGAGATTTAAGGGGGACACGCGTAGTGAGGATGCGAGTGAAAGCAATCCGACCAAACGTAAAGAGACGGCAGCCGAAGCCGAACGCAGAAAGCGGTTCGAGATGAGGCGAGCGGGCGTTTGTTATACGTGCCAGAAGCCGGGTCACTTTTCGGCGCAGTGTCCGGAAACAACACCAAAAGTTGTGTTTTTTTCAATAGGCAGCACGGACGAGAACATGAAGCTTCTCGAGCCTTACATGCGAGACCTCCTCGTGAACGGGAAAGAGTGCCGAGTGCTTCGCGATTCCGCAGCTACGATGGATGTAGTTCACCCATCTTACGTAGAACCCCATATGTTCACGGGCGAGTGCGCATGGATCAAGCAAGCCGTGGAAGCTCATAGCGTGTGTCTGCCAGTAGCAAGGGTGCTTATTGAAGGACCTTTCGGAGCGCTAGAGACGGAGGCGGCAGTGTCATCTATGCTGCCACCCCAGTACCCGTACCTATTTTCAAACAGGTCCGATCACCTCCTGCGCGAGAAGGGGCTTTTGTTTGGTGAAGCTAGTGTTCAGGCCTTAACCAGATCGAAGGTTCGGGAGCTCGCTGCAAAGGCGGTAGTTGCGGGGCCGACGTTACCAAACAACGAAAAAGGGTCAGAGGCGCAGCAAGCTGATATTCAGAGCACGCCCGAACTGAATAAAATTGAGTCTGTAGCGTTGAAGGCGCCAGATACTGGAGAGGAAAATCCCGATTCGGGAAAGTTAGAAGAGCTATCTACTGATTTGCTCATCGCGCCTACGTCAGACGGACTTGATAGGTTGCTAAAAGTCAGCCGGTCGGCTTTGATAGCCGAGCAAAAAAAGGATGGCAGCCTGGAAAACGTGCGCTGCCATGTCAAAGAAGGCATCGCCAGGAAAACTGCGCGTTTTGTGGAAAGAGGTGGAGTCCTGTACCGGAAGTATCTAGACCGCAGAGGAGTGGAGTTCGATCAGCTGGTCGTGCCTCAATGCTATCGTCAGGATCTGTTGCGCTTGTCACATGGGGGTTCGTGGTCCGGACACCTAGGAGTTAAGAAAACTAAGGACCGTCTCTTGCAAGAGTACTATTGGCCAGGGTGTTTTCGGGACGCAGACCATTTCGTGAGGACATGTGACACTTGTCAGCGGGTGGGCAAACCAGGGGACAAATCGAGGGCGCCGTTGAAATTGGTACCTATCATTACGGAGCCTTTTAGACGGCTCGTTATTGATACTGTGGGACCTCTGCCGGTAACAGCCACGGGGTACAGACACATTTTGACTGTGATCTGCCCAGCGACAAAGTTCCCTGAAGCAGTGCCGCTTAAAGAACTCAGCTCAGTTGAGATAGTTAATGCACTACTGTCCATATTTGCGCGAGTTGGTTTTCCTGCGGAAATCCAATCAGATCAGGGCACAGTGTTTACTAGCGCTTTGACGACAACTTTTCTCGAAAGGTGTGGGGTAAAGCTGTTACACAGCTCAGTGTACCACCCACAGTCGAATTCCGTTGAGAAGCTCCACTCCGTCATGAAGCGCGTGTTGAGAGCGTTGTGTTTTGAACATCGAACTGACTGGGAGCTGTGTCTGCCTGGGGTGATGTTTGCTTTAAGGACCGCGCCGCATGCGGCTACGGGGTTTTCGCCAGCTGAACTGGTGTACGGTCGCTCGCTTCGATCTCCGCTTCGCATGCTTCGAGAATCGTGGGAAGGTAGGGGCGACGACCCAGTCGTGGTGGAGTACGTACTTAAGCTCCTCGAACGCTTAAGAAGGGCACAGGAGTTGTCAGGTGAAGCAATGGCAAAGGCCCAGCAGAGGGCCAAGGTTTATTATGATCGGACAGCCAGGGCCCGTCGTTTTGAGGTTGGCGATGAGGTCATGATATTCCGCACATCGCTAAACAACAAACTAGACGTGCAGTGGGAGGGCCCAGCACGAATTGTTCAGAAACTGTCGGACGTTAACTACGTGGTAAGTCTGCCAGGAAAGCGGAAAGCACAGCAAGTTTACCACTGTAATCTGCTCAAACCTTATAGACAAAGGGAAGCAGTGGTGTGCATGATGGTAAACGTTCCTGAAGAGCTTCCGGTCGAGCTTCCGGGACTAGGCTCAGTGACGAACAGGGAAGACACCGGTCAAGTCATTAGTGACCTTATCAGTAAAGCACCGCTGTCGCCTGAGCAGAAAACCGAACTACACCAGCTATTACAAGAGTTTCAAGGTCTGTTCTCTGAGAGGCCTGGTAGGACTTGTGTACTTACTCATGATATAGAACTTACCTCCCCAGAGCCAGTACGATCCAAGGCGTATCGGGTGTCACCCCGCCAGAGCGATATTATGGAGGCTGAGGTAAAGAAAATGCTACAGCTCGGTGTTATTGAGGCAGGTGAGAGTGATTATACCTCCCCTTTGATTTTAGTTGAGGTACCGGGCAAGGAACCTCGTCCTTGCGTCGACTACCGCAGGCTTAATTCCATCACTAAGGATCAAATTTATCCGATCCCTAACATCGAGGAGCGCCTTGAGAAAGTTAGTAGCGCTCAGTTTATTTCCACCCTAGATCTTGTCAGGGGTTATTGGCAGGTTCCACTTACAGAAGAGGCTAGTAGGTATGCGGCGTTCATTTCACCAATGGGAACATTCCGTCCTAAAGTGTTGAGTTTTGGTTTGAAGAACGCGCCATACTGTTTTTCAAGCCTCATGGATAAAGTGTTGCGGGGACAGCAAGAATTCGCTTTACCGTATCTAGACGACGTAGCGATATTCTCCGCATCCTGGTCTGAGCATATGACACACTTGCGGGCAGTGCTAACCCGCCTGCGCGAAGCAGGCTTGACAGTCAAGGCTCCTAAGTGCCAGTTAGCACAGGCCGAGGTTGTCTACCTCGGTCACGTGATTGGTCAGGGTCGTCGCCGCCCCCCTGAAATAAAAGTGGCCGCTGTGCGAGACTTTCCGCAACCGCGCACCAAGACCGATATTCGGTCGTTCTTGGGTGTCGCCGGCTACTATCAGAGGTACATCCCTAGGTACTCTGATATCGCGGCTCCCCTGACGGATGCTCTAAGAAAGACAGAGCCTCAAACAGTCGTCTGGGACGAGACAAAGGAAAGAGCTTTTAGCGCCCTAAAGAGTGCCCTAACAAGCCAGCCTGTGCTACGATCGCCAGACTATACAAAAGGGTTCATTGTTCAGTGCGATGCTAGTGAGCGAGGCATGGGCGTTGTACTGTGCCAACGGGAAAATGGAGAAGTAGAACACCCCGTCCTGTATGCTAGTCGTAAGCTGACCAGTCGTGAGCAGGCGTATAGCGCCACCGAGAAAGAGTGTGCGTGTCTCGTGTGGGCCGTTCAGAAATTGTCATGCTATCTAGCCGGCTCGAGGTTTATCATTGAGACGGATCACTGCCCTCTCCAATGGCTGCAGACCATCTCTCCCAAAAATGGCCGCCTCCTGCGCTGGAGCCTCGCTTTACAACAATATTCCTTTGAGGTGCGTTACAAAAAGGGGAGTCTCAACGGTAACGCCGATGGCTTAAGTCGAAGCCCCTAACGTAGGAATCAGCCTCAAAATTGTTTGTTACTGATGTTTTTCTTCCTGAGGCAGGATTTTTTTTAACATATTGCTTTTGTTTAGTGTTTCAAAGTGATGATATGCTTTCTAGTGCAATTTTTCAATTTGTGGACGCGTTCTGAGTGATGCTAGACTACTGTAAGGAACTAGGCAGTGGTATAAAAAGGGGAAAGAGCCTGGCAGGGCTTAGTGAGGGTTGTGCCGTGCTTGCTGACTGAGCGGTTGAGTTTTCAGCGTAGTTCTAACGCTTGCCGGGAACGAGAACAAAAATGTGAACTCTCCCGAAGTCACTTTGCAGTGTCCCGTGCGAACCTGAACGAGAGAACGAGGCCTTCTCTGTGCGCTGCGCTCAAGAAACGTCAAGGGACGCCCGACTTCGGTTATGAGCATCATCGAGCGACATCCCTCCGGACAGCGGATGCAGTCCCCTGTCCATCGGGATCTCCTTCCCCCGGCGGGGCGGTCTGTTGCGTTTCGCCTGCGACACGTGGTTTTGCCGGCGCGACTGCGGCGGGGCGGCAGACATTTTGGCCCGATCGTCGTCGCCGCAACACTCATCGCCAGGTGTTTCCAGGCGCGTCTGCGGCGATGCGACCGCCTAGGGATCCTCCTCGCCTTCCAGTCATTGTGCCCGAAACAGGCGATGCCAAAGCAGGGATCTCATTCCAGTTATTGGTCCCGAAACAGGCGATGCCAAAGCAGGGATCTCGTTCCAGTCATTGTGCCCGAAACAGGCGATGCCAAAGCAGGGATCTCATTCCAGTTATTGGGCCCGAAACAGGCGATGCAAAAGCAGGGATCTCGTTCCAGTCATTGTGTCCGACCGGCAGCGCCACGACAGGGTGCTACGAGATCGTGCGCAGCGCCACGACGGGGTGCTACGAGATCGTGCGCAGCGCCACGACAGGGTGCTACGAGATCGTGCGCAGCGCCTCGACATGGTGCTACGGCATCGCTACGACAGTGTGCGTCACCATTAGCCCATTGTACATTCACGTGCTCGTCTTTTGAGGGGTTCCTTCTTGCCCTCAACTGCGAGAGTATAAAAACAGCTGCCCCCGGACGCCAAAAGGAGGGCTCCGATTTCTTCAGTTGAGTGAAGTGCTCTCCCGTCTCTCTACTTCGGTCAAACCTGACCGCCAACTCTTTGCGATGTTAAAATAAACAAGTTGTTTCGTTGTTACCAGTCGACTCTTGCTTTGCCGGGACCTTCGGATGCTTCCAGTTGTACCCCAGGCCGCCAGGCCAACGCTACCCTTGGGGCTTGCGACCCAGGTACAACCACGGGCGTCAGCGCCGAGTTCCCAACAGATCGTACTAGCGGTGCGATCCAAACAGCGCGTTAGTACGTGACGCTCTGTCTCATTACATTGTGGAGCACGATGCCCGCGGACAATCGTTACGTGACGCCGGGAGGTGTACCTGGCGCGATGAAGAGGCTCGCTGAATAGTCCTCTTGCCCGACGCACCAAACGCCGTGTCTTCGTTGAACACACACAAACGCGCGCGCGCGCGCGCGCGCGCGTGTGTGTGTGTGTGTGTGTGTGTGTGTGTGTGTGTGTGTGTGTGTGTGTGTGTGTGTGTGTGTGTGTGTGTGTGTGTGTGTGTGTGTGTGTGTGTGTGTGTGTGTGTGTGTTTGCGTGCGTGCGTGCGTGTGTGTGTGTGTGTGTGTGTTTGTGTGTGTGTGTGTGTGTGTGCAGTTCCTCGCAAAGTGGCGGATGCGTCTCATCCGGTGTGCTTTGTTTATATCAGAATTTTCGAGTGGGCGATTGGACTGCAGTGCAGACAGATTAAACTTGATGTATGTGCGGAAGCGAATGCAGTAACGAGAAAAGCTGGGGGAGATAGAAAGAAAGGGAAGTCTGTCGAACGGGACTGTTGGAACGTCTTCTTCTGTGTTGCGTTTGTAGATGAAATTATACGCCATGAATAATTACATGCAGGTGCCTTTTATCCGAGTGTGCATGCGTAATGGTTCGGCCAGGAGAGAGTGGCAGCGCCCACACAGGACAATTGGAAGGCGATGCATCTCGGGTGCAGAAAAACTGTGACCGTGGCGAAAGGCTCAGAACGTTATATTGGCTCATGGCGTGCGCAGTGCCCGCAGTTTCAACGCGCCCCGTGGCGCTTGCTTGCCGGCGGAATCTGACCGCTGCAAGCGAAAGGACCGGCGACGGCGAAGCCGAGTGGCCGTCGCGAAATGGTAACTCGTTGCTGGATGTGGTGCTGCGTGCGGCGAGGGCCAATTTATGGCCACCACACACTGGCTACACGGGCGGCGGGTACTGGGCAAAGCTTTTTTCCGAGGGCCGCTGAGTTATGGCGGCCCCATCGGCCGCCTCCGCGGTGTTGTGCCCCGCAGCGGCGCGCCGCTACCGGCGAACAAAACAAGTCCCCTAACTAACAGCGAAACCTGCGGAGAGCGGAAACACAAAGCGGACGAAAGGTTGCCAGGGGCAACGCGCCAATCGTCCCGCGGCGCGGAGGCGAAAATTCCGTGGTGCCGCCCCGAGGTCCCCCCCCCTCCACGTGCACCGCATCTGGCGGCTTTCGGAAACGAACGGCGCACGGGACATAAATCGCGGTCACACACGCACGCGCAGGGGCCCCCGCGGCTCCGCTGTGGCTCGTAAATTAGCTGGCCGCGACTTTCCCGGCCGCGCCGATAAACAGAGCCACAACGGAAAGCTTTTTGCACATTGGCGACATCAAGCGAAGTGCGCGCTTCCGACGGATGGCCGCCGAATGTAATCAGCCTTTGTTGCGGCGCCCAGTTATCTCGGCCCGGGCGTAAAGTCGTGACCTTCCCGGGGGCTTTTAGCTCGATTTCCAGGAGCCCTTGCGTGCACTACTTCAACGGCGCATGGTGCGCACGGACAGGGCCTGCCGCGAAGCCTGCTTTCAGCACTGCTGGGCTCGCAACGGGTTCTCCGAGAAAGAATCGACGTCTCGGCCAACTGCCCTATTCGCATCGGCTGCACTTCGTCTGAGGCGCAGCGCGTGTACGAGGCAGCACTTTGTGCAAAGATATATTTGCAGGTCTATGCCGCCAGCGAGAGCCGTTCCACGAGCGTAAAATTGTTGGATCTCTCTTTTCCGAGACGTCTAGTATACTTGGTTGGGCGGCATAGACAGTACTGTGGCTGTACTTCACGCTGAATAATGTATGGTTCGAACAGTGGAAGGCTGGAAATGCTGCAGAGTCGGCGAGCTCGTACGGAGCTCGTAGCCCATGTTGCACGCAAAACCGATATAGGATAGCCATTTGTATTGAAGCTGTTCGCACTTCTACCACAGAGCAAACGGAAGCGGAGCTGGTTATCAATTTTCTGCGGGTTTATTTCGCTCCCTCCAGCTACATTAACCTTTCTCTCCCTCTCTCATATTCACTCGGCGCCTTTTGCAGTCGCTTGGTGACCGCGGCGCTGGCGCGAATCTCAACGCCTTGAGTCTTGTATATTACCGAACTTTACTACAACGAGTCGGATAGGATGGAAAAAGCTGGTCCCGGTACTCTCTTTCTTGACAGAGAACAGCACAAGCGCGCCGGTTGACATTCTTTGGAGACAATGCTCCGACGTCTGTGTCGACGGGCCCTTGGCCGCGGCAGCGTCAGTTCCGATGTTAAAATGGGAGCGGGGGGGGGGGGGGAATTCTCGAAAGATTCATCTATGCTTCGCTTGTTTCCATGCACAGTTATATAAATATTGCAGTACACTTATTCGATGACACGCTAAATATTCCGTGCGATTTTCGGCAAGAATTATACCGATTGCTTTCTTTACTTGAAAAAAATAAAGAGAAAAAAGTATTCATACGGGGGCGTATAGCGGAGCCCTATAGCGACTCACTAAGAATATTTACTAACAATATTTACATAAGTTGCACTTATGCAATCGAAGAACAAAGGTAGTGAAGTCATGTTGTCTGCTTAGCATAAATACTAATACTAGCCAGGGGCGAATCCCAGGTAGCGTCAGCAGGCGAAGGGAGGGGACTCACCATAAGAAATTAATAAGATTAATCCATCTAAAAGTGCATTTATGGTCTTCAACTCTACCTCTAAAACTTCAACATACTCTCCAGCAATTACGTTTCATCACTCAAATTATATGCTGTTAAGCAATGTTCCTTCCTAGGCGCTGTTTTAGACTCCAACTTAAAATATTCTAAACACATTTTGCACCTTCAAGAAAAAAAATTGCATATGGGATAAGTCTATGATAGGCGATAGGCATAAGATAGGCCTATGAATAAGTCTTGAGCTATGGGACCTCCTACTACATATCCAACCCAATATGTACCACCTTCGTAAATAATAAATGTTCTTTTGATTGAGTGAGAGCGCGAAGGAGGGGGGGAGGGGGGGGGAGGGGGGAGGGGCCCCCTCTCTGTATGCGCCATTGAGACTAGCGCCCCTTTATGCACATTCGTCATGAAAATCTGCTGAAAGAACGTACTGGAGTTCCAGATAAGATCATCCAGAACTGCAAGAGGAAGGTTCCTGGAAAACTGTAACTCCAATACATTTTGTAGGACGTTTTATGGAGGCATATCTCGAGACTGGCACTCGTCTTAGAATTTCTGCTAAAGCAGGCAGAACTTCACAACAGCTAGGCTTCAACTTCGCAATTATTTGCCCTAAAGTCAATAATTAAAAGGTTAATTAGAAGTAGTAGTAGTAGTAGTAGTAGTAGTAGTAGTATGCCTTTTATAGATATTTACATCGTAAAGTAGTATTAGTGAATATCTTCAGGTAATACACCCGAAGAGGAGACAATATGTGATATATGTTCCACATGATCGTTTAATTATACTCTTCAAAAAAAAAAAGCTGTTATAGAAAGCATTGAAATCTGCACCATAAAGCCTACTCAACCGCAGCCACCTCATCCTGGCAGAGCAAACGAAAACCGGTAAATATTTTGTCAATTTTCATCAGAAGTAGCGAAACTTCGAAATGTAACAGGGAGCCTTGAATATTCACATTTCAACGTCACTGTCGTGCTTGTGAACTATAGTGGGATGAGGAATATTTGGCACTCCGTAAAAGAGACATCAAGTGCAAAGCTAAGGCGTTCATTAATGAATATCGCCTTTCTAAATGCCGATCAGTATTCTCTCATACAAGCGTACGAAAAATAAGACGGTTGAATACACACGTATGATGTTACTGTAAATGTTATGTCAATATTGCCCTCTTCATGTTCCCTTCTATGTCCACCGTTTTTCAGACGCCACTGCTACTGACAGCGCAGGCTACTGAGAAGGTGCTTCGGCCGTGCTACACCCGACAGAATTCCAGATGAGTTCCTGCCTCTGCCGCCCACGAGCAGCCAGGCTATGGACTGTCACTTCTGGGACAATTAAGCTCCAGAAGTCACTGCGGTTTCTGCATGAGTTAGGCCTGTGCTCGCTTTGACGACATGCTCTGGCGAATTGTGAAAAGGAAACTCAAAAAGAAAATGCCGATCCGACGCACTTCTTGTAGCCTAAATAACGCGCAGCTTTGGTATGGTTTATAAAGCATTGTTTGAAATGCGATGATGTGTGTTTTCTCCACGAAAATGCAATGTCACTTTCAAGGTCACACGCAGTGTCCATTCGAGAAATCAATGCGTTTTATTGCTCAGTCGAACGCAGAGACATGAAACAGTTAAATGCAGTGTGCAATGTGGTGTCCTGAAAGGTACGAGTGGTGTTCCTTTGCCATCACAGAACGCATGCTCTGAAGTCAGTCTATATGCACTTTTTAGTTCAGTGTCCGCACACCCGATTGCGCACTCGACAAACGTAGTGGTGGCAATGTGAACACAAAATCCACTGGGTTAAGATGTGTGATATCCATGCGACTAGGTGCGTATAGTAACCCTCACGCTTAGCTTCAACCATCAGTCCTCGCTGCTCCTCATCCATCGCCGACATTGCACGAATGCTTAGTTTTGCGATTCGCGTCAAGCATCTGCTTGGCATGGCGTTTTGCAGCAGATCGAAGAAAAACTATGGAGGACAACACTATGGCAGACCTCGGCGTTTTTTTTTTATTCGTTGTACTACGTACATTAAGGGTAAATAAATGCATGCTATATATCAGATTACGTTATCGGGTTTTGCGTGCCAAAACCACGATCTGATTATGAGACACGCCGTAGTGGGGGGGCTCTGGATTAATTTGGACCACCTGGGGTTCTTTAACGTGCAGCTCAACCTAAGTACATAGGTGTTTTTGCATTCGCCCCTATCGTAATGCGGCCGCGCCGCAGCCGGAATTTGATCCCGCCACGTTGTGCTTAGCAGCGCAACGCAATAGCCACTAAGCAAGTACGGCGGGACAAACTGCATGCATAGTGTACTATATAGTATAGTAAACATTATACTTCATATCAGGCCCAATAATGGCGACATGGAAAGTGGGCAGTGGAAGCGGGAGAGCGTTTTTTACTTCTTTCCTTTTTTTCTTTTTCGATGAAGAGAAACGAAGTTGGAATAATGCTTGTTCAAACATAGCGAACTCCTTTGTGTTTTCTTCTTACTCAGTTTTTTTTTCCTCGTCCACTTCCTAGGGCACCCGCCGCGGTTGCTTAATGGTTATAGTGCTGGGCTGCTAAGCACGAGGTTGCGGGATCGAACCCCGGCGACGGCGGCCGCATCTCTATGAGGGCGAAATGCGAAAACGCCCGTGTGCTTAGTTTGAGCTGCACGTTAAAGAACCCCAGGTGGTCCAAACTAATCCGGAGCTCCCCACTACGACATGTCTCATAATCACATCGTGGTTCTGGCACGTAAGACCCGATAATTTAATTTTAACTTCTTAGGGCCGCTGACGAGACTACGGGAAAAAGAGGGAGTGCTCTCGTCGTCGAGCGCACCGACTGATTCGTGGGGTTTATAACGTCCTGAAGCGCAACACTGCCGCCACGGGAGACGCCGTAGTAGAGAACTCCGGATTAATGTTGACTTAATTGTTTTTGGATTAATTAATTGGATTAATTTTGGTTTCTCTACCGTGCATCTAAATATAGGCATACGATCGTTCTTGCCCCCATCAGCATGCGACCGCCGCGGCTGAGAATCGAACCCGCGACCTCGTGCTCAGCAGCAGAATGCCATTGCGCCACAGAGGCGAGTGCCGTCGAGCGCACTCTGCAGTGAGCTTCACTGAACCTTCTTGTGCAACAGCCTCCGAATGGCACCAACGTCGAGTGACACTGGCTCAAAACGAAGCTACAATAACACCAAACTCAACCGTGTTGTTGAGAATTAGCCTCAGGCACTGTCAGCGGTTTTTGAAGTGGGAAGCACACACTTGAAAGACGGGGGAGACAAATGGTCCCAACGAAACCTGTGTGGAATCTCGGGACTGTCACTGTAATGTAAACAAGGGACGCAGATCATCTCTTTGCCGCCGCACCAAATCCAGGCGCGTGCGACGACCATCCTGTCGGACTCGTATAAAGGGATGCGGTCTCGGCTGTTCTCCCACAGCCGATTTATAGCGCGCCCGGTGTTGCGTTTGGAGGCGATCCCACCGCTCGCAACCAGTTTGTTGCGTACTCCAGGGTAGCGTACCGTACTGCTGCCGAGAAGTAGCGGCGCCTGCCTATCGAAGCTCGACCGACATTACTTATTGGGTAGCGTGGCGTTGTCGGCGGGCTGCAGGCATACGGTAGATCATGGCGACCAAGCAGGGGCGAGACGATTTGCTAGTGCGAAACCTGCACGGTTTATTCAGAGGTAGTTGAAAGAAAATAAGAAAAGCAGGAAGTATGAAGTATATCAAAAGTACATTTCGGAGCCCCTTAAATAGGCTCTCTACCAGTGTGGGCGGGATCTTGCTTCCGTCGATGACACGTGACAGGCACAGAAAGAGGGCCCCTCCTCCTGCATTACCGAGCACGGGATGGAGAAGTCTATCCTCTTTTCGACGAATCCGGGAGAAGGTCGGGTGAATGACCTGTCGCCCGTGGGCTCCGGCCTAGTAGAAGGTAGGGTGAATGACCTGTCGCCCGTGGGCTCCGACCAAGTAGAGGGTAGGGGGAACGACCTGTCGCCCGTGGGCTCCGGCCTAGTAGTAGGTAGGGTGTCCAAGCACCTTATCCAAGCACATTCTCCCGTGAACTGGCCTTCCTCTACGTACGACGGGTGCACTACATCCATTGTGGCTGCTGAGTCGCGAAGCACCCTACACGGTTTGCCGTTTACCACGAGGTCTCGAATGTACGGTTCTAGCAATTTCAGATTATCTGCGTTACTACTTAGTGACATCAACACTAGTTTGGGATTTCTGCATCCCACGGAGATATGCCCCGTTTGCTGGCAGTTGTAGCAAACTATTGGTTTCTTGGCCTCGAAAGCTCTTTTCCTTTGCCTTTCTGCCCTCTGTTCGGGTGACTCCTCCCTTCCCTTGCTGTTCTCGTCCCTACTTCTTACTTCATGCTTTTCTTATTTTCTTTCAACTACCTTTGAATAAACCGTGCAAGTTTCGCACTAGCAAATCGTCTCGCCCTTGCTCGGTCGCCATAGTCTACCGGATGCCTGCAGCCCGCCGACAACGCCACGCTACCCAATAAATAATGTCGGTCGAGCTTCGATAGGCAGGCGCCGCTACTTCTCGGCAGCAGTATGGTACGCTACCCTGGAGTACGCAACACCGGATGTACAGTTGACGTGAACCGATACGCAAGCGTCATGTTGCAGAGACCGTGAAATGGTGTGTATATCGATGACAGTAAATAAATAAATAAATAAATAAATAAATAAATAAATAGGCACTTGAGGCTAACAGTTCCAGATGTCAGATAGATTTTAAGCGAAAGCCTTCTTTGTACCCCCCCCCCCCCCCTGCCGACTGTTGTGGCTGCTGCTATCTTGCCGAATAGCCCATACAGAGAAATTAAAAAGAATGGTCAATTGTATCGAACCTCGGTCTCCCGGAACAACAGCACGATCGATGTTCCAACGCCGGCTAGCTCTTTGAGACGCGTCGTGCTCGCTCACGAGAGCTTTGTGGAGTCAGGTCTAGATGCTGTGATCGGTGCTGTGTCACGTTTCTCCGCGGCTTCGTTTGACAGAACGCAGTCATCACCGAACACGCACGCGCTCTCGTTCGTCTTTTCGGCTAACCGACGCTTCGGTTTGCGACGATTTCGACACTGCGTGAAATCTGCATGATTGCCTAAATAATGTCGAAGTCAGAGCAGTACAAATGATGCCTAAATTATTTATTTATTTATTTATTTATTTATTTATTTATTTATTTATTTATTTATTTATTTATTCAAAATACTCACAGGCTCCAAATAAGAGTAGTGTGTGAGGGGGGCATGTACAGAAATTGAAGGACACACAAAAAAAGCAGCTCATGCATCATTATACAAAGGGTAACAGTTTCACAGGACGCAGAGAAGTAATGACAAGCATAAAGCTACAAATATAAGGCCAGAAAAATATTGCACATTATATGCAATCTCTGAAGGAACATTGAAATAGCGGCTAAAAGGGTGATTAACAAAGTCCAAGGGCAGTGAATAAAAGAGCTAAGAAAACCAGAGCAGTACTTGGTCTTTGAAGACTGTAGAGTCATGAATGGAAACGATGCGATCAGGAAGACCATTCCAGTAGATTATGGCACGCGGAAGCGCTGATGAATTAAAAGCCCTGGTTCGGCCAAATACGCGCCTTAAGCTGTGGCTATTACAAAGACGACGGGATCAACGATGTGGTTCAGTAACGGGAAGGGTAGTAGGATGCTGACTATGAATTATTGTGTGGAAGAGACAGAGCAAAGCTACCTTCCTTTCGCAGCTCTAGTGTTGGGAGTGATAGCGAGAACTTCAGGTTAGTAAACGCTAGTCTGTCGGTCATATTTCCTGGTTATAAAACGCACCGCGCGGTTCTGAATCCCCATTAATGTACAAAGTACGCAGATACATTAGTTAATGTTATAATGAAGTAATGCGGATCGGTATATAGGAGGCATAGTGCTTTTTTTTCCTCCTCAAGCTAGTTCATTACAGAGAAGACAATCTATCGTCAACATATATCGTCAGCCTACGCTTAAGCACTCGGACGCGACCCTGCCTTTCGTTCTTCTTCTCTCTCGCCTCAAGATTAGAGATACGCGCTTATTGTCCGCGTTTCAGCTTGCTCATAAAGCACAGCACCATCAGCACTATAAAGGAGCCGCTATCCTGTATGTGCGTGGGCGTGGCGTTCCAATTAGACACACGCTGTCATACTGCCACGTGCGGGGATCTTCTCTGAAGATTCACGTTCTTTGTGCGTGACCCGCAAATGATTAAATTTACGAAGTTTGTTTAAGCAAATACAGTAATTTTACCGCTACTCTGAAACGTCTTTGTACCAGCCAACGCCGCCAACAAAGACGATGTCGTCAAAGAAACGGAGAAGGCGGGAGCGTAGCAGTTATTAAATTTTCGCGAGGACGGGGCTTTCTTAGTAAATCATAATTAATGAACAGACCTGCCACACTCATATACTCTTTTTCTAGGAACGTAGGATTATAACTCCGCTTCCTTCGCGGAGGTGCGTGGCTGCGTTCTTTCGTCTCAAGCTCGGTATAGTGCTCACACTACAGCGCTCGAGAATAACTCTCCACATTAAACAGATACAGTTGTGTTTTCTCTGAGGATCAACTCTCTGCTGGCATGCGTGTGTGCGTGTGTGTGCGTGCGCGCGCGATATTTCAAGGAGCGGGGTGCGAACTTATATAATAGATCGCCGAAAGCAAAGCGCCAAGACAGCAACATTTGAATTGAACCTCTGCAAGA
>NC_134568.1:287268830-287356330 GCF_050947875.1 Dermacentor variabilis
ACACCTGGCACTATAGCGGGACAACCTATTCCCATACCATGTTTACGGCGCTGTGTGTTACCGCGGCTTGTTGGGAAAATGTTTCTTGTAGCATATGTATACAGTGACTGTATTCAGTTTAGCGACTGCCGGTTTCAAGGAACATAAAGGAGAGACAGAGAAAAGAAGAAAACAATCGCACTGAAAGAAAGGGCCTGTTTGCTCGGTAACCCACCGGTCTTGCGTGCCTGAGCTGGACTGAACGTTCCGCCCTATAAATGCTGCCGCTCTCCCCCGCCTGAAACGCGTTCAAAAGCAGTCAGCCAGGCGACGTGAAACTGTCCAGCGGCGGCAGCCAGCGAAGCCCCGCTTGCTTCGCGACGGGGGAAACAAAAGAGCGAGCATGGGCGGCGTGCCCCCCTTTGAGCCCTCGAGAGGCGCGCGGTTCCTCCCTGCCCGAGTGAAACAACACTGTGCGGCACTCCTTGAGAGCGCGACGGCAAAATGGAAATACGTCACGCCTCCTTTACGCGGCGCTCTGTTCACTTAGCCTAATGCGACGCTGAATTATTTAGGGCACGGCTCTGCGGCAAGGAGAGCTATTTAATCAACTTGCCACCTGCGCTACGCCTACGCGGAACGGTATATACACTGACCGATCGTGCTCTGAGTACGCTACCAACAGCGGTAACTACACACCCGCGAGCAAGAGAGTACGAGCCATGATCGCTGCATTAAAGGTAAACTATTCTTCGCAGCCTAGACACGAGAAATTCACTGGAGCAGTGTGGTCTGCGCAGTCCGCCTCTTCGTTGCCCCGCAGGCCTTCGTGCCCGGGGCACCAGACGATACCGTGGGTCCATTCTAGTGAGCGGCCCAGGATTCGAATGGCTTGTATAGGGGGTGTTCCATTCATGTATAAGCGACACGCCGCTCGTGAGTTTGTAAGGACGCGGGCGGCCCTTCGCTTGGTCTCGGCTTCGCGAAGTGCGAGAGCGATCGCTGCTGCTTCTGCTGCTGCGCTGCATGCGGCGCGGATGGAGGCAGAGGCTACCAGGTTCCCCTGATTGACGACGGCGATTGTGTATTTGGGCCCACGACGTGGCGACGAGGGATACGGGCTAGCATTCATATAGTATGTATCTGGGTCTCTGAAACGGCGTTTGTGCGACGTACGGGCACGCGCTGCTCTCTTCTCTTGATTGTGGGTGGGGTGCATGTTCTTGGGGATAGGGTCTACTACAATGTTCTCTCTAATGTGGTTAAACAGGAGTTGTGTTTCTTCTTTGCAGTACTGGGGTGTCAGCGGGTACCCTAGATGATTCACGGACTCGAGCAGATGCGAGACACAAGTTCGGTTGGTTCCATTCATCACACGACGCGCGTGTAACCGTGTGAGATATATTGCTATAGTGAAGTCGCATCGGTGATCGCGGACTAACGTTTTCGAAGACGCGACTCGTGCAGAAACTGTTTTGCAAGTTCGTAGAAGTAGTGCGCAGTCCAAAAAGACCAACGGACATGTGCATTGCGTCTAATATATTCAATGTGCGTTTATGTTGCGCTGACACGGACGCCGCGCATACATCGAAGCATTCGCGCCATTGCGTTCCATTTGCCTCATTGCGTTACATTCGCTTGAACATTTGCGCAAAAATTGAAGAAAACTTCACTTAACATTTCCCCACATGCGTGGAATCCGATGATACTCTCTCTCTTTCCCTCTTTGTTTTATTACTTATTTAATGATTTATTTTACATACGCCATCGCAGGAAATCACTTTAGAGGAGTGGTAAAAAAAACAAAAAAAACACGCGAACAAACTTAAGGCGTGCGGCACAAAACAGATAAGAGCAATTAAGTCAAATAAGTACTCCGATATCCAGAAGGCGAGCACAAGTAAACAAAGAAAGATTCACTAATAGGTCATCTGATTATATTGCACAAAGTACAATGAAACAAAATAATAATGTGTGCGCTAACGCACTGTGTTATGGAAGCGGAAGACATTGTAAGACGTTATGACACGTGCGCTATAGGCGCCTCTTCGTTGACTTAATCGGACAAAGAACTTCGTTTTGCAACGTCTACAGGTGCGCTGCAGTGGTCACGTCAGCCCCGAGATACCGTATGCGTTTCGAGGCAGGTAGATCGCAAGAAACACGGATAGCGGAAAGAATGAGCGCATACAGAACGCTACTTCCGACTGTATTTATTACGCAAGAAAACACGTATATAAGCGTTCACCATTCATAGCCACAGCGTATGCGTCAGAAAACATTCCATATCTAGACAGCTGACTAATACCATTGCACATCGAGGCGACGCCTGAGCCGCACACACGGATGAAAACACGCCCACATAGAAAACAACGCCGTGAAAACAATATTAAAAAAAAAGATTTTAGCTCAAGAAAGGGAGATCGTCAAAAGGATAAGATAACAATACAAAACTTGTATAAAAGGAAACTAGCGCCATGAAACGCTGAAAAACGCTTTCCTAACTGGCGGTAAATGTGGTCGAAACAACCGAGGCGCCAAAAAGGCAGCGCGTGCGTAAAATCTCTAGGAAGAGGAAAGAGACAGAAGAAAAAGGAGCGAATAATCAAAGGGACTGGTGGACTGTATCACTTATAGTGTTGCAGATAATCGAGAGCTCGTTCCTCGAGAGTGGCACAGAAGGGGCGCTGACGCAACTGTAGTGCCAAGCCGTTCAATCCACGGCGCTTCAAAAATTTATATTTTATTATGCATGCTTTAAAATGTATGCTTTACTATGCAGTTTTTTTTTTTTTTTTTTTGCTGTGCTTTTACTTGTTGGGTCTGGTACACCAAGCTCTTTTCTTTCTTTTTTTCCGGATAGATTTTAAACAAAGAGAACGCATTCAGCACGTAGCTAATCCGGTCTTTACATACTTATTTGAAGAAGCACAGATTCCTTGCACCAGAAATGGCAATGTCCAGGTAGCAACTTAGAAAATATTCACTAATTAACTTTTTAATTAGCCATGTTAGTGTGTATGTTGCAATAGCGAAATTGATACACGGCGATAGTGAAGTCTAAGCAGAAATGCTAAGACTAGCACCACTTCGGAGATATCCGTTCCCCAAAATGTGGTAAGAATTGCATTGGCGTTTCAGTTAAGAACGTCCCGAACTGGTGGAGGAAGGCTTTGGGGTAACTGCTAAATGGTACGCCAATGCACTCCGTACCACATATTAAGGACAGATATCGCAAAAAGGGCGCTATATTTTTAGAAAAAGAAAACATATTTCCAAAAATAAAGTATAAGGTGCAATAACTATTTTCACACTATTTTCGAAAAGTTTAATAATCCTGAAGGTATGCGGAATATGGTCGATAAATAGTTATGCCAAACAGACCTGATTGCTCGACAAATTGCTCCACTTCAATTTCTCAAATGTAACTTGTGCACTGAAGTGAGTAATATTTTGTTGTGTGTGTACAGCGCGCATGCTTTCAAAATGTCGATTTTTTCTTCTTTAAAACATAATTATCCCTTTTGTAATGCCCACCAGCTGTGCTCTCAACTAAGAGTGGTAGTATTGAAAATGAAGTAAATAATATAAAAGTTAGTTGCAAAATATTTTCGATTAGCAGGCTGGACATTGCGATTACTTATGCAGATAACTTCCGCTTTTTTCCAAAAGTCCCCTCGAAGTGGCCGAACCTCGCTATCGGTTGCAGGGGATTCTTTTTAAAAATCTGTTCGAAGTAAAAAATAACATGGAACAGGTGGCCATACGTCGATCACCGCACAACAAATCACTCAACTGCTAGTCGGTGCTCGCGGCCAGCGTTTCTACGTTTTCCGAGTCCCCATCTGTCCCGCGCCGCAGCCCAAAGAAAGCCGACCAACTAGCTCACCCCAAGTGGTGTTAAACAACTCTCATTAGCGCTCAATCTAAGCCGCGACGATAAATGTATAGGAAGGGGGGTCGGCCGAACGAAGCTAAACGCAGGTATGGCCGATCACAGGCGGCATCCACGAAGGAGCTTGACTCACCTTCCAAAGGAGAGCCGAGGTTTACCTTGCCCAGGCGTGGGGGCGAACGCAGCGAACTAAAACGGCGGCGACAGACTGAGCCGACGGCTCATCAGTGCGAACTGCTCCCTGTCAGTGCTGCTGTCAGCGCAATGCCGAGCGCGCAAGCGAGCCTCGACATGTGCACGGCCGTGTCGGTGCGTCCGTCAATGAACCGACGAGTCGCGCGAGGCGAGTGTCTCGGCGCCAGGATGGAAGCTCGCGACGCCGACAGGTGACCCGCGAAGCATCGCACCGAGGTCACGTCCGTCCAGGGGCCGTCGGACACTCGCTCTTTGAAAGAGGAAACTGAAGCTCGGAGCTTCTCCCTATGTAGACGCGCGTGAAACGCATACGTGCTCCAGTTGGGCAGCCAGGTGAACCCGTTTGAACGCCCGTTAGTGAATTTCAAAAGGAAAAGGCAGCGTTAGATTGACTTTTAGATTAACGACATCTACAACTTTCAACAACAATAATAATAATAATAATAATAATAATAATAATAATAATAATAATAATAATAATAATAATAATAATAATAATAATAATAATAATAATAATAATAATAATAATAATAATGATGATAATAGTTTTTAAAAAACGTGAGAGCGGGACGTAGTGAGATTTTGGCACTCGCTCCGCTTCACGTGCGTGGTCGTCTGGCTCTCACAGGTACATCGGAGCATAGCAGACGACCGAGAATCGGAAACGGAAACTGGGGTCGAAGTTTTTTTTTTTTGTTATTGGCCGGTCGATTTCGCTAATAACATGTCCAGCATCAAGATTGGACAAAATTTGCTCTTACGAACAATTCTAGCATAACAGCTTTTTGTGAATACGGGGCCTGCAGGTCTGTAGAAAAGCTATTATACTCCGTCATCTAGGGCTGTCTGAGGCATAATCGAAACCCCCCCCCAGGGTTTCGATTATGTTTGGATGTCGAGAACCTTTATTTGCACTAAAAAAATGAAAAGAAAGAAATCATTCGGAGATCCAAAATGTCATTTCAGTACTAGGCCATGAAATTGCGTGGGATAGCTCACAAAATAAGCAACATTCGAAATAAATTCAAGCATCAAGTTTACTATGTAACTAGCAGCAGAAAGATTCGTCACATTTCTGTAAACTTCGTCTGTTACAGCATATGAAAAAGATAAATTCAAGCATAGAACTTGCGAAGAACTCACGTAACCGAAGTAACAATGTAACGCTAACTGCAAATTCACGCATAGATTACGTCCGTGTTAAACATGCGCTCTGTCAAGTGCAGCTTACAGAATTGCGAAATGTGTTTTTGCTGCGAACTTGCGAGGCAAATATTTGGTGCTTCATTTTCTTTTAGGTTTTCTGCTCCAATCTGAAAGAAAGGTTAGAAGGCGTAAATTAATAATAATAATAATAATAATAATAATAATAATAATAATAATAATAATAATAATAATAATAATAATAATAATAATAATAATAAACTTGAACTCAACTGTCTTCAGAACTGATACTTTTTTTTATTAAATGTAGGAAATTTCCATCAGCACGGTTCAGGGAATGCTTGATGCGAGCACTTCCCCGTTTCGCATGCATTTGCATTCGCAGAGCCCGACTTAAAAGCCCGTCATCAAAGCAAACATTGAAGACAAAACTAAAGAAAGAAAAACGGAAGAGGCGGCGGGGGAGGGGTGTCCCTATACATCCGCCAGTGTCGTCGCCATCTTCCAGACCCTGACTGCCGCACTGCTGCGCGCGAGCAGCCGCTTGGTTGCCGATTAATGTTTGCACAGGCGAAGTTGCGTGCCCATTTGGAGATCGCTATCGACAGCGTATGGTGGACGCAGCTTTAAATAAAATATAAGCCGGGTGCGCGGGAGCACTTGACCGTTCCATGAGAATATATACGATTCGGAGCTTTGAATTTTCGGAAACGTCAGCGCCACTCATTGCCACTTTTGTGGCACAAAAAAAAAAAAAAAAAAAAGGAACGCGAATGAAAAAGCGCGCCATACTCAGCACCTGTTATGTAGTGCTAACTTGCTAACTTGGGTCGACAACTCCGCTTAATAGTGTCCGGCAAGGGAATTATTCAAAAATATATATATAAATTCAATCGAGAATCTCAGTAGCCGCTTAAGAAGAAAGGGGGAGGGGAGGGAGAGAGAGGCCCTCGTGCGCTTCCTTATCGATTGCAATGCGATAGCATTATCAGGATCTGTCCACTCGCACTTTTTATGAGACTGCTTCCGGGATCCACCCGCTTTATTTTACGTCGAGAGGAGCAACGAAAGCCGCCGCGGTGAGTGCCCAGCATAATGCTATAGCATGAAAACAGTGGCAAGCGTGTTCACATGCGCAAGAAAGGTCGCCTCCGGAGAAGTCCGCCTAGGGCGATGTTGTTTTTGCGCTTCCAGAATATACCAGGGGCTATTGCCTAAAAATGAAATCTCCACGCTGTCCGGTAAATGTCTCTCCTCCTCTGCGCGTGGGTGTCGTACAGTCGACAATGAAGTATATCTCAATGTTTAAATGGAACCCGAGAACCTGTAACACGAATGCACGTCAGACACTCGGCCCAGTTCGCAAATTCAGATGCGCGGGATGGACGAAGCGTCTTCAGCTCAGTGCGTCGTGCGTGCGCGAGATTGTGTTTAGTTGTGCGATGCGCCCGAACGGCCGAGGTTGCCCATAATGCACAAAAATTATCGTAAAATTGGTGCATAAAGTCTAATTGTAACTTTCCTTTCCTTTAAATGAGCAATCAAACACCGCGGCTTTCCGGCACGATGACGTCATTCAGGCTTCACTTTCGAGATGTCTTCTCTCTCCCCTCTCTGTGGGTGCTGCCATCTGAAAAGCGGCTGCCAGCACGACAATTTCATCACTGTTCTTCTATAGGTGGCAATCAGCTAACAATGCCGTGCCACATGGACTCGTGCATGTATCCAACTGCTCACGAACGGCCCTATTAACGCAGTGCCGAAAGTATAAAGTATTCATATTAACCACGTGGGGTGGAGGCGCCGAAGCGCTCGCCGCGTAATATTGCCTATAAAGCCACGTCGAAAACCAAAACCACTGAAAGCTGCACGCCGGCGATGTTTATCCTCGCCTCGAATACGCCAACCACGCAACGCTTGATGACGCGCAGCCATGTTTACACGCGCCGCTTCCGGCCCTCGGCACACGTTGCCGGTCGCGATGGGGGAAATGCGTGGAGCGCGCACCGGCGCACGTATCAGCGCTATTTGCGCTGCAATATAGCCGTGCTCTGCGGGGTGCTATGCGCACACACATGTACGGGAGCGTTACGGGAAGCTATATAGACCTCAGCACCGTCGCTATTTTGCTGTTCTCGCACGTCCTGCCGGGAAGGAAAAGGAAAAAAAAAAAAAGAACGTGATTTACGTCGATCGTTAGCCTATAATACATTTCTTTTTCGTTCGCCATCGCACTGACTCCCGAAGGTCCATAATGTATTGATTTCGGAAAATGCCTTTGGTTAGGCGCGTTGCGGCATTGCGCAAGCAAAGGTCACCGTGCAGTGTTTACGGTATACGACGAGCACAGTATATACGATCTGCGGGTGTTATAAAAAAAAAAAAAGAAAACGGAAGCGAGAAAGAACGCCAGCTGCGCTCAGTGACGTTGTCTGTTGTGTTGCTTTTTCTTTTTCGGGCAGCGCAGAGCGTATACGGAAACGGCATACTTGGCGCAGCGCAATTTACAGAGTATGCCTCAGAGGTGGGAAACACGCTGAGAATAAAGAGACAGACGAGGCAAGCAACGTCTTTCCTGCTCGTACCGTCCTGTCTCGTTTTGCCCTTCACCTGTTAATTATGCACATGGGCAGGCAGCTACTAAATAATGCAATCGATCAAAGGGTTATGATCAGTAGCAAGCCTGTGGAGTAAAGCAAGAGCGTCAAGGAAGAGAGAGAGAGAGAGAGAGAGAGAGAGAGAGAGAGGGGGGTTCCATTTAGATAATCAGAGGGCCGACTCCGTGTCTCCTGTGCAACTTTGAGGAGAAGAAAGAGCGGGCTCTCGTACAGGCCAGAGTCAATTTCATATATGGTGCGGACTTTAGTCGGGTGTTGCAGTTCGCAAAACAGCGCACACGCAAAACCCCTGCTGCGTTCTTTACTTCACTGTGGTCTTTCGTGGCTAATTTCGTTTCCGTCTCACTTCTATACCCGCAAGCAGCGCAATGTCCAGAGTCCTGTCTCTGAACCTTTCCTTGTACATATATAGAAGTGCACATGTATATAGGCTTTAGTTATGCAAGAAAGACATTGAGGTCGGCGCGTGTAGGTGAGCGCTGATACTCTGGGCTATAGGGAAGAGGCAAGAGAATCAAAAGAAGTGATGAATGACGATGAAGAGATGTGTATGGGTGCAGCAATCCTGCCAGAGCAGCATGTCCGGTCACGCGGCATTTGCGATGCGGGCTGGCGGATAGTTGTCTTTAACGCAACAGCGTTAAGGGCCCCGTGTCGCAGAAAATCCGGTGTCGGCGTTGGCGGAGTTGTCCGTGAGCAAAAATTCTCGTATATATTTAGGTATATGTATATGCCACGCCATGCTATATGACATGCCGCACATGTGGGTTATATTGCCACACCATTCTATCACTAAAGTTGCTCATGCCTTGTCTTACATTCTTGACAAGGTTATTCCTGATCGCATCCCGGCCACGGCGGCCGCATTTCGATGGGGGCGAAATGCGAAAACACCCGTGTACTTAGTTTTAGGTGCACGTTAAAGAACCCCAGGTGGTCCAAATTTCCGCAGTCCCCCAGTACGGCGTGCCTCATAATCAGAAAGTGGTTTTGGCACGTAAAACCCCATAATTTTAAAGGTTATTCCTCGGAATTTTGAGAATAAGAGCCCACAAACAAATGTCATGAAACAAAACACCGACAGCGCATGCCTTTTATGTTAAATCTTCTCAGACTTAAATGTGCGAAACAATAACGGAAACCTGAAAATTATGTTGGTTTTTTATCTGAGCACGACTGTGGACTACCTTCGGGATCGGCCCACGCAAGAGGCCGCATTTCTACCAGAAAGCTCGCCTGCGTGCATAGCCTTCGCCGCCAGCGTTTACCAGTAAACATTACGGTCACGTAAGCTGCTGTTGCCAGGAAGCGTGAGAAGCAATCGGGAATCTTTGAATGCTATCGCCTCCCACTCTTAAAGGCGAAACTTAAGCGTCCTCCAAGTTAGGTGGCAAGCGGCTTCATGCACCGAGACGTATGCGTATTCTTTATAGGGTCTTAACGCAGGCATTTGCAAGCATAAAAGGCTCCGTAATGTGTCGCTGCGTACTAGGCGATCTGAACACGTTCACAGTGAATAAAACTATGTTAGTACTAGCGGTGGTCTCATGAAATTGAATAACTACGCCGCCTCAGCAACATACTTCATTGAGAACAAATATAAACAGGCAGCAGCAAGCTAAAGAAAGCATGATGCCTAAGTATTGCACTCCAAAGACTTCACGCTACCTATCGTATCGCACACACGCGCGCACGCACACACACACGCGCGCGCGCACACGCACACACACACACGCATACACGCACACGCACACACACACACACACACGCACACACACACGCGTGCACGCACGCACGCACGCAAGGGAGAAGAAATGTTTGCGGTCACAGAAAGCAAATGTAGATCGTGAAACTTTATCCGCAGGACTGCTCAGAAACTCGGGGCGGGTCACGTTTTGCGTTTGATCAGGCATTAACGACGCTTCTCCCTAAGCAGGTTTCAGATATGGCTGTCGGGCGAGTAGACAGACCAAGCGCCTGTCGCATTGACTCGAGGCCTCTCGTTCAAGAGCGTAATACATGCAGGTCGCCGTCCGTGAAACTCTATATCGGTCCATAGGCAATGCGCAGCTTTTCGAGAACGTGAACAAAAAGGCGTCAACAAGCCAGGCTGGCAGCTTACGCTAGCTGCCTGGAATGTCCGGCAAGATAAACGTGTCGGCAGCGTACGTCGTCGCACCTCCTCGCGGACATTGTTATCGCACCTCCCGACGGACCGTTCCCCTGCGCAGGCGCTGCTGCACAATAAACTCGCCGGCCGCCCTCCAGCGAAGCAGACGGATCGCCCTCTCTGTTCTGGCACGTCCTGAGCACCCAGACCTCTCACAGAGGTGAGCAACTTTTTCGTCCTTCAGCTTGTCGCGTGATCTAGAAGCGGTGCGCTGTTTGTTCGCGAAAAAGCGAGAAGCCACAAAGTGCATGATACCAATGTACAGCACGGTACAGAACGCGTGTTTGCCAGCTGCTCCCAAATGCTTTCCGAAGGGCAACTCACACTGCTGCCTTCCTCTCACGCCCTCTTCCTTTATACTCTCACCGCCCGTCTCCCCACCACGAAGCGCGTAGCAACGGTGGCAGGTGTATTCGGTTTAGCATGCGGGACGGCCTCTGCGCAAGCAAAGTTCAGCGGGTGAAGCGCGTCCCTTATACGCCGCTGCAATTCGCATTGACTTTTCTTGCTGCCTATGCACCGAAGGGCAGCGGTTATAGTTTCCATGTGGCTGCTAACCTCAAAACTTTTCTTTGCCGAAAAATCTTGACTGGTGTTCTCGTCGATAAAAGCGCAACGTACTGAAAGCCACGAGTCCGGCAAGCGTCACTAAATCTATGGAGAGCCTACGAAGAGATATCTTGACTAAGTGGTTTCCGTATACTGACTCCGCTACAAAATGGCTGCGCTCCGCGCGCACACAATGCGCATGCACACGCGTGCACGTGTGGGTTTTCTTTTGATATTTACACACACTAGACGGGGAGGGGGGAGATACCCTTCTCTCCGTGCACTCCAACTTTATATCCATCATTTGATGCATTGGGAAGCTTTAGGTTTTGCGTACCGAAAGTTAGGAGACGCAAGAGCGCCGGGCGTACAGTAGGACACCGAAATGGTATACAAAAGAAACCCCCAAGCTGTTCAAAATGACGATGCAGGGTGGGGAGCTTTGGGTGCGCAAATGTCCCTTTGGGCACCCAAAGTCATTTGCGTACGCAAAATTACGCAACACCCCATTACTCAATATAACATGCAACAGTATTTTAAAGACGTAGAGAGAGAGAGAGAGAGAGAGAGAGAGAGAGAGAGAGAACATTTATTTGTAATGAGATGGGGCGACTTACTCCTAGGGTGGAGTCCAGGGCCCCATTGGCTCGCGCCACTCCGCGTGCCCGCCGGATCAGCTGTCGCTGCTCTTGCGGGTCTAAGCTGGTCAGCGCAGTCTCCCAGGAGGAAGTTTAATGAATAGGGGAGTAACCCGGAGGGTGTGGGCACTTCCAGGTGCAATAATAGACGTAGATGTCCCTAAAGAATTTCGTCATTTGTGCACAAGCAAGGCAATTGGAATTATTTTAGTCGCAGAAGAATGACGACTGCTCAGTAACAAGTTGGGACAACACTATGACCACGTGTGCGGCGTTACGCTTATAGTTACTCTTACCAAGTCCCGTAATAATTATACTCTGGTCTTCGACTTGGAGCCGCAGAAAATCGACCATTTGTGTCTTGGTTCGTGATTAATAAAGTGTAGTGCGACTCGAAGCGCTGCGAGAATATGACTTGTTTAGTACACTAAGCGGTCTAGTCCATCGTGGTTCGGCATCGCTTTGTTTAGTATCAACATGTTTCACTGACCTGTTCATTCGTCGTGTTTCTGTTCCCCGAGATTGTACAATCAAACCTATTGTCTCGCGAAGGAGCCGTTTGTCGATAGCGCTCTTGTTTTTTTTTTTCTTAATTATTTCCTTTCCGCACTGCGGAGCCGGCAGAATGGCTTCGTACTCAGCAGCTTATCGTAGGTGATCGTGCGTCTATAGACCTCAGCTTGTGAATATATATACAGTGTGGCGAAACCTCGCGAACCGTGTATTTCTCAGCTCTTTCTATCTCCGGATTATGACTATAGATGACAGTACGCTACAGTACCTTCAAATGTATTCTGAAAAGCAGTGTCTTAGCATGTACTTTATAGAAGGTTCCTGCTTTGTTATTTTTTATGCAGGTGCACTGAAAATGTGTTGAAAGCCGCACTGCGAAAGGCTGGTTCAATGTTCAATGGTTATTTATTTATTATTACTATTTTCTGCATAGTCAGAATGCACCACAAACCAACAGACTGCATGGGGACCTCAGATTAATCTGCTAACTGGTGCCTTTGTCAGATGGGAAGAGGACTTGGCACCCGGGGGTGCCGCGTCCCAGAGCTTACATGCACTCATCAACCCACCGTCATTCGGTACATTGACCCCGGCACTGGTTGCCACCAATTGAAGCTGCTGCAACCCCATCTTGTTCGGTTGCTTCCCTTTCAAAAGTTTTAGTTATGCAAGGACTGCGGGTGCCTCCAGCTAGGCGGAATACACTTCTACGCGTCCCACTTCTGCATGTTGGATGCGCATCCTATGCAACCTCCGAATTTCGTAGTTCAGCATTTTGTCACACGATATATACCGTGTGTCCCGGATAACGTTAGCCATGCTGCTCAACAACAACAACAAAAAAAAAAAGACTTAAAAAACACGGTGCAAGGTACAATTACCTGCGGTGTTCGGCCGTCAGCGTCTGAGAACCGTCAGTCTTTAAAGTGGTATCTTGGCGTTACCGTGGAGGGCTATGGAGTAGTCTGAGCATCCGGTGACTGGCTGAAGTGCGCTAAACTCCTAGTGTGCGAGCTTTCTCCAGCACAAGTTAGCTCGTTTGCGACTACCTCTCACTATTTTCTATCCACGTTGGATGCTGGCAAAAATATTCGCTCATATTTGCTGGTAAATGGTCATGTAGAATGAATGACTGCGAAGAGGACACTTCTTTGTTTTGTTTTGTCTATTGGTCCGTAGTATATTCAATCTCTTTAGTGGGAAACAGATGGCGTTGAACGCATGACATGGAATACATGGAGCCACTGTGTAGAACTGCATATAATGCTAGCTGATACATTCCGTGTTGTAGAAACATCGGTCGAAGAGCGGCGCGGAACATGCCAGAAGTGGTCAACTGAAGTTTTCTTCACTCTGGTGTCGTATACGTCGATTGCGCAGAACTGTTCCAGCTTATCGCATCCTTTCTAAATAAGAGTCCTATACCTATTGAGGAAGTGTCAAAATTCCTCCAAGTGTTGTGACTGGAGGGCGAGGAGTGAGGGTTAGCGGACCACACAGGCCTCCGGTCGTGCCGTAAGCATCCCGAGGTTTCAGGTGTGTCGTGCGATTCTCAGCAGGCAATGACCACTGGGAAGAAAACTACAATGACGCAGAAAATCCAAGAAGCAGGCGTTGCTGAAAAATAGCGCAAGTACAAAGACAAGGACCCCGTGCAGGCGCGAAGTGTTGAGGCATGGGTTGGAGCCTGTGACCTCATGCGCCCGCCCCCGGCGCAGGCCTTTAAAATCCGCAGTCATGCCTTTTATGTAAAGCTCCTATACCCCTCCCGCTTTCTTCTTTTCAACCGTGATAAGGTTAACTACTTCTTAGTCAAGGTATTGACATATTGACGCTTCATCAACTGTTCCCATAGATCATAGTGCTACATTGCGTATTCTTATTTCTTATTTTTTTAGAAGTGACCTGGTTAGAAAGAACTATGTTTAATATAATTTGGTTTATTGCTCTTTTGTAGCTCTTTATTGTCTTTTGCTTGCTTTGTTTTACAAGCGCCCGCACCGTTTTTCTCTGATGATTTGCATACGGTGGTGGATTTTCTTTATTTATGTCCAGTGTTTTCTTCATCACATTGTGTAATCCGTGCTATAGATTTTTTTCTGGTTTTTTTTCTTTGCCACGCTATTATAGTTACTATTAGGAATACTTTACGCACGTTTTTTTCAACGTAAATTACAAAAATTTGGCTTTGATTTGCTGTTCGCCCTTTCTTTCTTCTATGAGTGGGGGGGAGGGCGCAAAGCTGTTTCCAGGCCCTTACCCTGCCCTCTCTCTCTCTCTCTCTCTCTCTCTCTCTATATATATATATATATATATATATATATATATATATATATATATATATATATATATATATATATATATATATATATATATATATATATATATATATATATATATATATATATATATATATATATATATATATATATATATATATATATATATATATATATATATATATATATATATATATATATATATATATATATATATATATATATATATATATATATATATATATATATATATATATATATATATATATATATATATATATATATATATATATATATATATATATATATATATATATATATATATATATATATATATATATATATATATATATATATATATATATAAGACGGGCTAGATGGTGCATTGCAGATCCACGGAAAACAAGCGCACAGGAAGACACACACGAACAGCCGAGAAAGACGCAGGACAGCGCTAATCCTGCGCCTGTCCTTTGTCTTTCTCGGCTGTTCGTGTGTGTCTTCCTGTGCGTCTTCCTGTGCGCGTATTTTCCGTCGATCACGCTTAACTATATGCGCTTTCTCGGCGCAAGGAAAGGAAAGCGGGAGAAAAAAAAAATGCATCGCGTCGTTGGTGAGGATTTATTCCTACCGGCTGGGTGGTGTTGTCTTTCCTGCTTTCTTTTCCATTTCGTTCATCCCGAGTGCCAACAAATACTTTAGATAAATGACCCCGCCCCAATCCCTTTTTCCGTTAACTAAATCAACGAGGGTTCTATTAGGCTTTCCTTGCCTTCAGTGACTGTTAGCTTCTTGTCGCACGGTTTCTTCGTATTCAGAGACCCTCATTTCACGCGACTCTTCTCGCCGGAAGTTCGGCACGGTGATTTCCACCAAAGAACACCGTCGAAGACTTCAACGAAGGGCTGTAGGTCGTGTTAGTTGAGGTCCCTTGGAATTTCGTAAAGTGAGCGTATCTTGCTATAATCAAGCACCGTCGCATTCAAAGTGCACCGAAATTCTGGCGCTGTGGCCGATAAAGGCGGCCGCGACCTTCATATCAGCAGCAAAAGGTCATCCACCTTTCCCCACAGATTCGCGATTAGATATATACTGAAGGCTTCATAAGAAGACGCAGCGTATCGGCGAAACAGCACGTGTAATGAATGTCGAAGAGCCAAGATGTTTTATACGCTTGAATGGAAGACCACTCAAGCGACAACGCCGATGTTGATGTCGTATCATCAGTGAATGCAGGGCCGGAAAACAAAAGCACAGACTTGCCGAGTGTTTCCACTGGAGCCAAAGAGCAATCGGCGACGGCTCCCACTCCACTTGTTCTTATGAACTGTCTGAGTGTTGATATCACAAGCCTACCGACAGACAATTTCCAAGCTCTCTACATTGAATAAGAGTTCGCAGTTTGACAATCTCATCACTGCTTTCAGAGGGGAACCGTGACACGTGTTAATAATCGTGTCGCGCGCTCAGCGTCCTTCCTCTTATTATTCTGTTGTTTTTGCTATAGAGGCTCTATGCACTTCGTACGACGTCACACGTCAGACGCTGAAGTGTGGCATTACTGAGCGAAATACTTGTCGCGTTGTGTCAACGCAAAATGCTTTTAACGCTGTGCAGCGCTCGCAAAGAAAAGTTGGCAATGATACGTGAAAATGGCGATGTTGTTTTCCTTTCTCCCTTGTTTCTTTAAGGAGACTAGTGGGGTCCATAAGTATAACAATGCATTATATTTTTAGCGCTGCGTTGTAACCATTGCCCGCATTCAGAAAAATCTTTCTTACGCTAAAGCTTTTCGTAAGAGCAGCTGCCAGCGAATCAAGATATCAGATAGGTTATTAGCCAAGGCGGCCGGCCAATGACAGAGCGCACTTAGAAACGAAAGCCTTTGGGAATTCGGGCCCAAGGTCCCAAGAACACTTAATATAACGCGGTGACGGTATGCTTTGATTTGAAGAAGCGACGTTCAGAAGTGTTATGGGGGCTGGAAAAACGCTGCGTATGACCATGCCCAGCCACATTGACAGGCGCCGGTGAAAATTTCGCCACTGCACTCTCTTCGACGCGGACAGTGCGCTTGCTCTAGATGTGATCGATGCTCAGCCTTTTCCAGCCAACCTTGCATAAGAAAATGCAGGTTTAACGCCTCCATTGTCCAATAGCCCACTTGACAGGCAGCGTTTGCCGTCTGCCGGTCGCCTTTATATCTCCGTTATCACGATTGGCTCTGCCCTATAGGAATAGCTTTAGCGTAATAACATTCTTTTTTTTTGTTGCGAATATGGCCATTCGCACACAAAATTAAGTTTACGCTAGAATAATTTGTAAGAGCACACTATAGCCAGTCGCCATGACGGGCATATTATTAGCGAAGGCGGTCGGCGAATAGCAAACAGCATTTACGAACGAGGACCTTTGCGAATCGGGCCGAATTCACAAAGCTTGTCGTTCGAACAAACCCTTTGTCACTGACTGACTGCCTTCGCTAATGATATGTTTGCTATGACGATTGGCCGGCGCCTACTTCTACGAAAATTCTTAACGTATGAACTGCTTTGTGAATATGGGCCCTCTATTGCATGTCTCTGCGATTGGCTGTCGCCGTAATGATCGTATTTTTTATCCCGTAGATCGCTAACGTGAGTGGCGGACACCTAAACGCCGGCCAATGAGGAAATGGTCTGATGTGAGAGAAGCTTTATGAATACGGGCCCTTACGATGGCTTAGCTGTAGGAGAGGTATATATACGGCATAAACTCGTGTAACGGCCGCACTCGTGTGAGGATGGCACCTCTAACTTGGCAGCCCAAAATATCGAAAAAGAAAATTCAATCGGAGAAGCAATCGCGTTCGGTGCCCCGATGCCGCGCTTGCGCATCGGCGAATTTTCGCGCGCTGCGTACTTCCACGTGCCGCTACTAGATGGCGGGAGCTGCGCGTTGACCTCTGATGCAATGGTACGTCCGTGCTCTGAGGTGTGCAGTAGTCGGCGGCTGCGCCGGCACCATTTTGAACGAAAAGTTCGGTCCCGTGTAAGGGCCGCACCTAGCCAAAATTATGATAAAAAAAGTGCGGCCCTTACACGAGTCTGTAAGTCTAGTACACAGTGCGGCATATTGAGCACGTCGTACGGAATATGTCAATTCTTCCGAACTAGGGCTCGCATCTTGCAAAAAGCTGTTACGCTATATAGAATTATTCGTAATAGCAAATTCTAGCCAATTCTTCTGCTGGAAATATTGTTAGCGAAGGCGGTCGGGCAACGGCAAAGTGCACTTACGAAAGAAAAGCTTTGTGAATTTTGCCCAAGTTTTGTAAGACTCGCCGCAACAAAATGTTTTGCCGACTATAGTTCGTTCCTCACGTACGACCGGGGGGTAGACAAAGCGCAAAGAACTTCCCTTTTTACCTGTGCTCTATATCAGCATTTATTTCACATCATGCTGAAAGCGAGCAGCTGTGCCCAATTTTCTTTTATGCTTAAGTGAATATTAAATAATATAGCCACCAAATTAAGCTACTATGGAACGCCAGGCAGGTGCGCCGACGTGAGGCAGCCCAAGCGCGCGATATCAGAGAATAGCTGTTCACTGAGATCGACGCATACGAGCTGTGCCGCATTGTCTGCGCATGCGTGGGGGCGCGGACGCGAGCTTGCGCGCGTCCGCAAGCTTACGTGTGGTGTGGGATTTAGTCTAATCGTGGTTTTGGTGACTCTTTTGCAGTACGTATTGAAAGACGGCGTACAAAGAATAAAAGAAAAAGAAAACGCGCGACAAATACGATGTTAACTGTGCAGTCCTGCCTGGTTGCCCCACTCACCATTCAATATCCAGGAGCCGAATTCACAAAACTTTTCGTTTGTAAGTGCTCTTTGCCATTGGCCAGTCGCCTTCGCTAATTGAATGTCCAGCATCAGGATTGGCCGGAGTTTGCTATTACAAGAAACTCTGCCTTATAAGAACTTTTCGCGAATACGGGTCCAACTTTTTTTTGACTGCGACAGGAGCTAAATGCTCGAAACTCCGTTTACCTTGCCCGTCCGCACCGTCCATTCTGTGCAAACAGTTAATGAGTTCAATTAGGCAAACTAGGCCACTCTGAGTTACAGTACGTTAGTGGGATCATCAGGTTGCCTCTGACGAGATAATTTTTATCGCCTTTGCTCGATTGCGCCCAAGACAGCGATGAGACAAAGCTGTAATTATTTGAGAAGCTGAAATTATTCGGTTGTTTTATTACAACTAATAGTGACCACTGTCTGCCAAGCTAACAAAATTATAATAGCCGCCTTGCAACTCAGTGTTCTATGGCGGCCTGCGTCTAGAGAGTGCCTTTTCAGACATGATCCTCATGTAATAGCGTATTTTAACTTTCATTCTGGAGCTGCGAATCAAAGCACGAAAGCCCACGATTTAATTGCGAGGCAAAATGAATTCATGGTAGTGGCATCAGAACCACATACTGAAAGAACAACTCTTGTCGCCTAACCACTAAACGAGTCATGCAATAATCGCAATTATCATAACTTATTTTTCGCGATATAACGTGCATGACGCGATGTGAGATGAGTGCACGCTTACGATTATTTTATGGACTGCTGAGTGGCGTTCACGCCACCCCGTTCATGCCTCATGGTATCACAAAGACTGCGGCATTCGCGTCTCGCTGCTACCATTTCATTTGTACAAAACGAACTTAAGTGCTTTTTTTTTGCGATGTACTCGAAACACGAGGCGATAATAATGTTTATGTGCTTATGGCGAGCGGAGGGTGCGACAATCGCACATCGCGCGCTCGACACGGGTAGTCGTTGACCTCACTACAGCGCGAAGACGACCGCGCAAGGCTAAACGCTTTTGTGCTCCGTCAAAAATGCAGACCAGCATTTACGACTGTGCTACAACTACGGAAGAAACGATCGTTAAAGATATTCACGCCGTACACGCAGATGTAAACACGCTGTGCCTAGCAGACGACGCGCGACGCAATCCACACTATCCGTGATTCGGCCAGTGCCCGCCAGGCGGCGACGTTGCTCGATCTCTTGACCGCTTCGGAACCTCCAATGATCTTGCTCTCTCTGGAATTCCAGAACGTTCGCTGGTCAGAGCTTTTGACAGTTCTTTCAGTGTACCGAAAAGCCGGGATTTCCGGCTGCGGCAGTCAGAAGATTCGAATCAACTCTGTGAGCGACAAGTCCATCGGGGATGGTGACGAACCTTTCCTGAACGACCTTAATGAGCACCACATTTCGGGTCAGAGTTGCGCCAGAGCATTGACGATGTCAGCTCAAAACGTCAAGTGCAGCGAACAAGTATAGGCGGCTAAGTCACCTTCAAGTGTACAGTCGCGTACGCCGTTTGAGCCCTTTCCACAGCGATGCTCTCGTCTGCTTTGCTAAAGCTCGTGAGCACCCGAACTTTAGTGCTCCTATCTAAGTACATGCAAAAGGAGAATTCGTTTTTCTCTGCAACCACTGCACTAAACTCGACGACGTATATTACATTTAAAAGAAAAACTTAAAATCTAGTGACTGTTGGTTTCGAATTTTTTATTTAGGTCGTCCATTTGTTTATAAAGATTGGCAAAAATAGCAACTTTTCCGAAAACAAAACTATCAAGTTTACAACTCCGTAACTCAACATCGAAAAATGATACATATCACAATTTCGTGAATTACATCTCATAGTAGATCTAAAGCGGACAAAATTGATATGTTAAACATGAATCTAAAAAAATTTAGCAATGTGTACATACAACTTTTTAAAAACCCTTCTACACTATGTGACAAATTAACGTAAGATATAGAATGACATATGAAATTTGTCCGCTTTCAATTATCTAGTGAGTGCCGTTTACAGAACCGCGATATCTGTTCTTGATACAGAGCTATTAATTTGTAAACTTCGTGCTTCCATATCTTTAGAACTTTCAAATTTTTGAAAACACTTTCAACAATATTCAGGCCTTAAATTGAAATTCCGGTTCCAGCAGTCTCTAGAATTTAACTTTCGCTCTCAAATGCAACAAATTTCATTAAAATCGGTCCAGGGGTTATATCAGAAAAGTGTTTTTACATTTTACATGTATTTGAATAGGCCGCGTCAGAGCTGGGCCCGAGCTGAAGCTTGCTCTTAATAACAGCCTTTACACCGGAAAAGTGTGTTTATGGTATAACAATTGGTTGCCTTCTCCCAAGTTCCCTAGCGGTGATAACATTATAAACAAAATAAGACTTGGTGCAAAACACGGGAAAATGGATTTTTATAGGCCCTGAAAAGTTCACTGTAGGATCCAACATCGAAATAGGGATTAATAAGCACAATTAAAGTGCCACTAAAATGCTTGAAGACCTATAGTTCGTGCTTATGTGTTAAATAGGCACGATAAGGACGTAAGAAAAAAACATAAGCAATTTGCCTTAAGTTCCGGTTTCTAATAATAAGCCTGAAACATGGCACATACCCACTACAGAGGATGCGCCGAAATAAAGCGGGTGGCATAGAACAACGTCGAAACCATCGACAACGTAATTGCCAACAGCGACGTAGTAGCGACAACGCTATGTAGTTCACAACAGGATCTCACAGGATTCACGGCCGCCAAGTGCCCTATATAGAAACACTGCATATGTACAGAGGACATGAAATCGTTCAAATCTTGTAGGTGACACTGCGTCATTTCGCTTGCGACGTCGGTTGCAATAAAATGTTTGGCCTCAGAGTTGATTAATCCCCACCCGGGACCTTCAACACGAATAATCGAGCCTCAAATGACACGCTGCAGTCGCGTTCGGCTCCGCTGGACAATGGAAACAAATAAACGTGACTGTTTTACACAAAACGAACCAAAATAAACATGACGTAACAAGAATATTTGAGTCAAACATATTCAAATAGTAAAATGTTGAACGACCTCGAATTAAAAAGAATTGCATAAGCCTTTGGCCGAACAGCTTCGAACAAAATGTTCCATAAAGTTCCGCATTTGAACTAAATAAATTTAGCCTACTTAGACAGCGGGAGTTCTCGACTAACTATTCACAAATTTTGTTTACATTCTTTGAGATTTCGTTCTCCTTATTTCTGTACTGAACTATACCCGGTTTTTGGCTAAACCCCCGCAGTGGGTATGTGCCACCAGCATCTATAGGCTCTACATGCTACACTATATGATGGAATGCTGCTATCGCATTCAATGAGTTCGGAGCTGAAGAAAGTTGTCTATTCATTTTCTCGGCGCACGAGCTACAGGTGCTCCCTTTCCGGTTGACGCAGGTACCGCGGCGCCGACCTGCGCCGGGTGCTGGGCCCCCTGATGCTCTGCCTGGGCGGCTTCCTGCTCATCGGCGGCTGCGTGTTCATGGCTTTCGGCTACTACTCGAACTACCGCGACGAAGAGCGCGGCTACTCGCAGGCGCACGCGCGCGACTACGACAGCGGCCAGCAGCCCAAAGATGTCAAAGTGAGCACGTACTGAGAGCGGTCCAGGTATTTGGTTTGTCTCACTCTCGCGGCGCCGATTCCGCCGAGGAGACCCAGCCGCTTCCCTGTCCCAGTCTACCTTCTTCGCTGCACGCCGTGCATGCTGCTCTGCTCTCTTCGATGCGGCGCACCTTTCTCAGCTCTTCTGCACCGCTGTTTGCGCCCGGCGCCTCTGTGCAAGCGCACGCGTGAAGCGAGAAATACACCATGGAGCACAGCGGGTGGCCCCCTGCACGTTTCATGTATACTGTATAGTCAGTTTATTTAACCCTAACACTCGGGCCACACCGCAAGTGGCCTTGTGAGACAAGCCATAGAGTGAAGACGCCTATAATTTTTGGTAAGACGGCTGACTTAACAGATCCAGCAGGGGCATAGTGGTTTATTACAGATATATTCGAGCTCTGAATTTAAAAGACACAAAAAGAAAATTCTGTAAGCGTGTGTGTCCATAAATACTATTAATACCGCTGCCGAGCTTCCATAAACACTTTTCGGCCATTCCTCACCGTTGCTTGTGACAAAGAAATTACGTACAATCTCTTCCTTCTGGGCGACCTTTTATTTGCGCTCACACGGCGAGAGTTCCTCGCTGACCACGCTGCAAGATAATAATAATATTTGGGGTTTTACGTGCCAAAACCACTTTCTGATTATGAGGCACGCCGTAGTGGAGGACTCCGGAAATTTTGGCCACCTGGGGTTCTTTAACGTGCACCTAAATCTAAGCACACGGGTGTTTTCGCCCCCATCGAAATGCGGCCGCCGTGGCCGGGATTCGATCCCGCGACCTCGTGCTCAGCAGCCCAACACCATAGCCACTGAGCAGCCACGGCGGGTAACACGCTGCAAGAGGCCCCGGAAAACAGCTTTAGGCGTCGGCAGTGCTCGTGACACCGACCACCTGTCCCCGACCACGCTAACAGATATCACTTTAACCTGTGTTTTCCTTCGTCTTTTATTTATTATTTGCCCGCACCCTTCTACTTCTTGTCGTTTCCACCTCGATACACAGGCCACTGACACACAGGCGCGGCTTCGTCAGCGATAGATGACAACGCTCGGAGCCGGCCTACGTATCAGAGTAATGACCTGTTTAAACCGTATTAACTGAATACCAGTAATGTCTGCTTCGTTTTCGTGACTACAAGGGTAAGAATGAAATAAATTGCGAAGGGTGTAACCAAAAAGAAAAAAAAAAGGTGGGGTTTTACGTGCCAGTACCACGATATGATAATGAGGCACGCATTGGTGGGGGACTCCGAATTTTGGCCACCTGCGGTTCTTTAACGGGTTCGGAATGTCCGGTACACGGGCGTTCTTGCCTTTCGTCTCCACCGAAATGCGGCCGCTGCGGCCAGGATTCGATCCCGCGTCCTCGGGCATAGCAGCGCAACGCCAAAGCCACTATACGCCACCACGGCGGTTGCAGGGTTTCGCCTCATATACTGTCACAATGTATGGAGCAGGGCCCGTATTCACAAGAAGCTCTTACGCTAGAAATGCTTGTAAGAGAAACGTCCAGCCAAACCTGATGCTGGACATGTTATTCACGAAGACGGACGGCCAATGGCAAACTTCACTCACGATCGAGAAGCTTTGTGAATTTGGCCCCGGAATCTTTGCACCTTTATGGCGCTACCGTTTATGTCGATAGGAACGTTATAATGTTCCGTTAATATGTATACGGACGTGCCGTCCTTGCTGCCCGTGAGTCGATGGTAAATCACCTCAGTATGTACACGGCTGTGTGTATACTGCAGGTCAAGCTCCTCCAAGTGCCTTGTTCCGCTTTGCTTGGTTTCCGATGGGGCGGGGCGAATTCGAGCCCTCCTGTAATATTCAAGGATTGCCGAACGGCTCCAGTCCACTGGTTCGGGGTCAATGTGCGCCTCAATGTCGGGGCGGCACTGGTATGTTGCGGGCGCAGTGGCCACCGTGTGGGCGAGTTCATTTCCCCGATGCCAGTATGACCTGGTATCCAGATGACTATGGCTGCGCCAAGGTCCTCGTTTTTGTTTATAATCTTGGCGGCTGCCATGCAGATCACATCGTTTCGGTAGTTTCTACACGCCTGCATGGAGTCCGTCAGGATATGGGCTTCCTCACTTGTGCTGACATGCGCTACAAAGCGATGGCTATCTCTTCGGCCTCGCAGATGTCGTAGGCGCGCGCTGTGGTGCTCGTCACTGCTCTGTAAATGTCATCCATCACCGTGGTTGTAAACCATGGTGTGCGTGTTCTGTGTACTGTGACGTCAGTGTAGTATGTGTTACTCCTGCCCTCGTAGGTTTTCCTGTAGCGTTTGGCTGTAGCTTCTCTGCGTCCCGGGTTTAGGACGGACGGGGTCCATTTGCGCTGGGATTGGAGCAACTGTGATTTTGTCCCTCTGGGCGGTTGTGAGGTCCGCATGCCTGTTCTGGAGTTCCGCGCAGTCTCGGAAACCCAGTCTGTGCAGGAAGTCTCGTCCCGTTGTTGATTTGGTGAGCCTTAGCTTTTGCACATTGAGCTGTGCCTCCATGAGTTCGTCAAAGGTATTCGAGACAGCTCTCTTGACTGCTGTCAGGTATTCCACGCCTCATTGCTCTAGAACGCAGTATCACAGTATCACAGCAATCGTGTTGAAGAGGACAAAGTAGCCGCATTTATATGCAGAGGCTCAGAACATTTGCTGACTCAGAGAAGTTTGTAAAACAAGGCGAGCTCAAAGCTTTTTTAGGACAGGATAATTCAAGGTCCCCAGGGGACAATGAGCTACGGAACGAACTACACGTCATCATCCTTTCGTATTGGCTAAGTGGCTTATCCAACAAAATAATGCGTTGACGGCTTTCTACCGAATGCTGCAATATGATGCATTTTTCGTTATGCGTGCTTTCTGACTTGCCCAGCGGGTGCAAGAAGGGGGGGGGGGGGGGGGGTATTCATGCTCGAGGCCAAAAACGAAGGGCAGGACAAAACCGCGTGATGTCGACAATTTCCAATTCCTCGCCCTCAAACGCTGGGCGTATTGTGTCGTCCACCGCACAACGCAAGAAAAAAGAAAGAAAACGTAAAGAGAAATAAAGGCTGGCCAACCTGTCAATGGCACACTGTGTTCAGTGCGTTCGCTGTGCAGCTCTCAAACGACGAAAAGAAAGCGTCCCTACACAAGTATATATAGCGAACGCTGGCACATACACGTCGAGTATAGCAGCGTCTCGGACTTGACAGCTTGCGTTATACATAGAGTCCAACCGGGAAAGCTCTGCCGACACTATAGGCTATAGGCTTGAGAGAAACAACGGGAAAACTAGGCAGCTGAACAACTCTACACGGCGGCAAGCGTAGCAGTGTGCACTTTCCGTTGGCCCGCTCCTTCCTCCATGCATCAATTTTTTTTGTCTCGGCCAGACGCGAGGAGCAAGGACGTTGTAATGGCCTGCGTGCGGCCCGCAGCCAAGAGCGAGGAAAAAAAAAAAAAAAAGAAACGCGGCCCTCAGCAGAGCGTGTGCATCGCTTGCCAGCCCCGAGGAAAAAAAAGAAAGTTTCCTCTCGGTGCTTACTTCATTGATCGCCAGCTCTGTTGCCGTGATTGTGTAGGAAAAAGCAGTCACCCGGCAAAAGGAGTGCGTGTGCGTGCCCTTTAGCAGCATCGTTATTAGTGCGGGCCAGCGCCGCCTGGCGTTTTTCCATTTATCATTTGCAACTACGCCGCAGTGCTTGCGTTTTTTTTTCTCTCTTTTTTTTAACGCCACCGCGCGAATGACACGGCAACCCCGGTACTTGGCAGATGCCACGCGATCCCAAAAATGAAGACGAAAAATGCACCTTTGCATGCACGTTGTCACGAGTACTGAGCCTGCCAGTGTTTGACGTCTGTCTCCTCGGGCTGCGCCATTGTTCGTCTCGTTTGTTGAACTGCAGCCGTCTGTTCTATTAACGCATTTTACTTGCGCGACTCGAGCCTACCAACCAGTCAACGTGTGTTCTATTAAGTGTCACCTGAATATATCCCCAAATTTAGTACCTCCAAATTTCCTACATTTTTTAAACCACACCTTTTCCTCTTAAAGAAAAAAATATATCCTCTCTAGAGGCAGCTAGTCATCTTTATTATCATTTTTTTAATTTCCACTTTATCGTGCCTCATACTTTCTCCCATGAGCGTTATGCTCCCCTTTTCCGTTGAACGGCTTAACAACCGGCTTCTTGGCCAATCTACCGTGGAAGGTAAGCGCCGTGTAATTAATAAGTAGTATTTGGAGCAAGCAAGCTGGTACGCTATTTTGGATGCCCCTGCTCTATATGGGCAAGTACCTGACAGCAGCTATTCGGCTGCCGCTGCTTTTTAGATCGTAGGCTGTACGCTCTTTGCGACGTTATAATTGTCTCTACTGCATGTTTTCTATACTGTACTGTCTCCAGTCGATCGAACCCCGCATCCTTGCCTCCTCGGGTGGAATCCTCAGCTTGCATGAACGTGTCATGAGCCGGTATACCACGCGGAGCTGTCAGGCATACGGGGCAACACATCCTAGCAATTACCAGTTTCTGCAGTGACAGAGGATAGTTCACACAAAACTAGCAATCAATTGATGATATCCTAGGGCATTTAAATATACGTATGTGCACAAGACAGTACAATGCCATAGAGACAAGGCCGTTGTGGTAACGAAGCCGCTAAAGGTGAAGAGGTGAATTTTTTTTTTCAGGCGATATATGGCCTGAAAAAAAAGAAAGGAGGAGATTAAGCAAGACTTAAAGAAATGTATCTCGCATCCGAAAGTTCGCTGCCTAGAAGCTAGGCATAAAAAAAAATCATTCGCAGACGTATGCCAACCAGACAGCTGATGCATCAAAGACAGCGAAGCTGTAAAAGCGAGTTCTTCCGCACTTCGAGAGAACTTTGGTGGGATCGAGGGGGGGGGGAGTCTTTTTGCTTAAAAGCAAATTCGAGGCTCCCACGCACATCACATTGCATTAACATTTCATATCGACCGCGCCGTCGCACGCCGGCCATCACCATGCCGCACGAAAACCGTTGCCGAGCTACGCTTTAACAGCTTCGCTGTAAAACCACGGTGCAGGAATTCGCGGGAAGACAGGCGAGCCCAAGTACTCCGCGCACTGCCAGTCTTCCAAAACTGGAAACGCCGCGCGTGCAACGTGTTGTTTAACGAAATATTTTACTCCGCGGGAGCCCATGTACGCGCGACGACTGGTTTCAGTGTGACTAAAGCAAGCGAACAATGGTTCTTTCCCTTTCAGATGCGCTATCTCGGAAGCTCAACCAAGGAGGACTTGGAAGCCGGGACGAGGATGATGGAAAGATGATTTCAGCCTTGGACCCGCTACACGACTCCTTGTACATACATTTTTTTTTTTTTTGGTTGCTGCTGCGGCGTTCATACGGATGAAAGATGCACACCGCAGAAGCAAGCCTCTTCATCAATTACCTCACTACGAAAAGACCGCAGTTTAACGCTGCTCAGCGTCTGCATGCTCCTCGTTCAACTGCCCGCATTTGTCCTGTTTAACACGCGATGCAATTTCATTGTCAGCTTCAGAACAGTGCATTAATAGCGACATCGTAATCAACATCGCACTGAAGCGAGATGCAGTGTCATTCATAGAATACATGATCTGCATTGTAGTCATTAGCCACTCAGTGAAATAAAACTGTACTGTCAAGCCTCAAAAGTTTATGTGCATATTTTTGAGCAGTCTAGTCAACGACTGCTTGAAAGTCTAGCTCTCAAAAAAAGAAAGGAAAAAAATTCAAGGGAACCTGGCTATTCACTATTATCCAGACGCCCCGCTGACTCATTAAACGTCAGTTGCTATGCGAGAGTGCAGCCCTCTTTCGTTGCGACGCTTATTAACTAGGTAGCTCGTTCACCGGACCAACTGACCTTTATTAGAAAGAGACTGACAAAAAAAGAAGAGAAAAAAAAGGACTTTGAAGCTCCCGTTTCGTCCACCTCTGAACAAGATGGAAAGTTCCACCACTTCCTGCTGCATGGACGATTTGCTTTTTTTTTTTTTCTCCACACCTCCTCGACGGAGTCGTCCGAACGCTTCACCTTTCATTCGCGACTCGGGCAGCCTTCGTTTTCGGAATACTTGTGTGGCTCCGCGGGAAGCACCACGGCAGGGAGAATATACACCGGAGCGGCGAGGGATGGAGCGTTGCTGTTGGGTTCATCGCTTCTGGCAGGCAGTTGAATCATCAGAGCTGTGGTTGATAGGGCCGCGGCGGACGTGCTGGGTCTCGAAACGGTGGCCGACCGACCAGTGGGGCCAGAGGTAGCTGCGTTCGGCATGCAGCAGTTCTTGCAGTCGGCCGATGTACCTGCGGCGCCACAGGAGCACTTTCGGCGGCGTTTAGCCACCCCCTTGAGTAGAGACACCATGGCCTGATCTGCATCGCTGGCAGCCGGCGAGACCTGAGCTAGAAGCAGCGGCTTTGGCGAGGTGTGGCGCACACTGGGACCTGATAAGTTCTCCATCGGTCTCTCTCGTTCACCGTGGTGGGTGCCGTCGCCGCTGCTCAGGCTTGTTTCGCGAGCGGCCGCACCATAGCGGAGCTCCAAGAGAGCCATGGCGCAGCTTTCCGCTCGGCCGTCGAACTCCTTGCCGAGGCGGGCACGACAGTCGTCGCAGATGCTGTACGGGTAAATGTTACGAGCAGATTGAATTTCTTCCGGCCCTTCTGGTTCGATCTTAACTGCCGGCTGTTCCGAGTATCCCACTGCTGCAGATGAGCACCTGCAGCCGGCTGCAAGAATAACAATAGTGTCGCATCGAAGCACCCCGTTCCAGCGCAATAATAATAATAAATGTTCATGATTTTCTAAGGTATCGTATACGCACGCAGGCTGGCCCTTGCGGTGCTTCAAGCAGTAGTCTAAAGTAGCCCCGCCTCCCCCACCCACCCCCCACACACGCGCGCACACACACATTCGCGACGGTGCGGCGCCTTGCAAGTTCGCGTGGCCTCACCTTTGCACTTGCAGCCGCTGTTGCGGTAGCGCTCAGAAGAGGCTCCAGGGCCAGACGAGGTCCTGCGCTGAAAATGGAACGCGTATTCAAGCACCCAGAAGGTATACGTATTCACTCTGTGGACCCAACGGCGCCCCCAGTTTCCCTGCCAAAACCGCAGAAGGCCGCGCATCAGGGAACACGGTTACCTTGGGTCCAGTAGCGTTTTCCACAAAGTTCTCTCCATCCCGGTTTCCATCCAGGGCGTCCTGCATGTCCTGGTAGCGATTCTGCCGAGACCTCCAAGAATTTGCGACGGCCCCCCGACCTTGGCGCAGGGTTGCACCGCGGCGTCGGCGAGCAGCGTAGTGACCACCGCCCGGCATCGTTCGAAGGCTCTCTCCGATCTGCTCTTCTTCTTTGCTGGTCACCCGGCCCGTGGAGCTCGCACCAGCAGCCGCCATCTGCCGCGCACTCACCGACACGCTGCCCGCGGCATTTTTGCGCGGCATGCCTTTCTCGCCGCAAAAGGTCTTCTGTCGGCGAACAAGTCGTTGCAGCGTCTTTCTCAACTCCAACTGAGCGGGGTTTATCGAAGGAATGATTTCGACTGATTGGGCTCACCTTTAAGGCCTATACGGTGAGCGAGAACGAGAGATGTTCCACAGTTTCTCCGATTTGACTGCGTGACCACAGTTGCCAACCCTTGCTATGTTGAAGCAGAAGAAAAAAAACTTGGCTGACTGAACAAGTTGGTCGGTTGTTCCTCAGGGAAACGGCGCAACCCACTATGGAATACCCGCCGTGAATCGGGAGGTAGTAGAAACAAAATGAAAAATAATTGTGTAAAATTAAGGATAAGGTCATAAACGGATATTAATACTACAGTAATAAATAACCATAACGAAGGAGCTTGTCGTCCACAACTATATGTGCCATTTTTAATGCTAAAAATATATTAAAGAAAACATGCTGATAATATTACTACTTATCCATGAGAATGAAAATTGTTACTCATCCACGAGAATGAAAATTATTAATACGGTGTGTATGCGCATAGCGTGCTAAGCTTTCGTGCGTTCTTCTTCTTTCTTTATTTGCATGGCTTGCCTCCACAGTCTTATAGTCGTGAAAAATAAATTGTAAGTGCGCAGTCCCGCTTCATGCATGAATACTGCGCTAGAGACTTCTAATACAGGGACGAATACCTACAGGGACGAATGCCCGTGGTGTGGGGCCACACCAACCCTATACCACATTACGTGGGAGTGCACACTACACAACATAAAACGCCCAGACACGAACACCACGAGGGAGTAATGGGAGGCACTGCTGTCCAGCTCGGCCGACCGACGACCAGCTGAAGCTGATAAAGAGAGCTGAGAAGATGGCAAGAGCCAGCGGAGCCCTGGACTATAGGGGCCCCGACCATTAGCGGTTTTTCCGATTATTCTTTCAATAAAGTTTATCCATCTAACTATCTAATATGTTCGTCGTCCATGTGCCATTGCATGCTCGCATTCTCAGGTTGACCACTTCGTAATCTGACAGCTATAGGTGCCTTTTTACCGATCGTCTTTGTCAAACGGCGTGTGCAAAGCAGATAGTGCGCACCCACCGCAGCCGCAGAAGCGGAACATTGGACATTATTGCACACGGACAAATGCTGCTACATCAAGCATTGCGCGATTGGGCGCGTTCAAAAGTGATGTGCAAGAACCAGACATAGATATCGACGGACGATTGACAGTACAGGTGACACAGCCGCTGTATTACACGCTTTTATCCCTGACACAATTAAACAACCTGTTACGTCTGCGGGTCAGCAGCAATGGTTAATTAGTGTATTTATGTTAATTATTCAATTAAGCATTTTGATTTCTCGTGGAAGTAATGGCCGTCTCATCGAGTAAGTTTCGAGTGGTTTCGCTCATGCGATCTCAAACGACTAATCGCGATCAAAAAAGCATTACCATTAATGCATGAACCGATTAATCCAAAGTTAACTGATTTATCGCCCGGCCTTAATGGAAATGGCGTTCCTGTCGATTCAGAGGGGAATGATGTACACAATCGTAAAAGTCTGCGCATGCGATGAACATTTATCGGAGAGACTCGTGTCTGTTTAATCACAGCTCGATCACGCACGCTGCGTGTACATGCAGTTGAACTATTCATATGCAAAAAAATTAATTCGAGAAGTCTTCGCAAATTTTTTTTTTAAAAAATCGCCGCAGTATATTTCGTTCTGTAGAGTTCAGTGCAAGGTAGCGGCCGGCAACATGGGCCGCACGCGATATGATGAGCTGGTCGCAAGTAAACTGGCATTTCTTAGCATAACTGTGAGTCATGTATCTCTCTCTCTCTCTCTCAATCAATTTCTTTTTCTTTGTGTTGGCTGTTACTCTTCACGGGACTGTGGTGCACCCAGGCTCGACCAAGAAACAGGTAGCAGACAAATTGCTCTCACTGTTATTGTTGCGACTGGCCACTTTCGTGAAAAGTGCACATATCGTTGCGATAGTACAGCGTGTGTGCTACAATCCAAGCGTATTAGTTCCGCTGATAGGGAAAGAAGTGAGGACACACTCTGCTGTCGAGAACAAATGAACATTTCTGAATGAGGTAAGTTGTAACTTGCAGCCGTCAAAACAGCTCAGGACATAGCGCTCATGGGTGCAGCTTTTGTAGGGGCCTCGGAGGTTGGGGGGGGGGGGGGGGCTGTTACGTTTCCTGCACGCTCCCTCACTAACTGCCTAGCACACGTCGAAAGACCCGACCAGCTTCATCGGCATATGCCACTGATTTTGGCAACTGCGTTCAATGCGTAGCGACATTACGGCTCAAAGCAGCGCGATAAGAGCCGAGCGCAGCGGTAAAGTTGTAGTTCGGAAAAAGCTACCAGGCAACGTGAGCTGTGTCCAGAGAAGACTTTAAACGGATCAACTCGCGTCACCGTGTTTGCCCTCGCAATCGTTACGCGTATAGCCCCCTCAGCCTTAGGTCGTTCCTTTCCCTATAGCTTCGAAGGTCCTCTTTAATCCGACGTTCTCAGTGCTTTAATAGTAAACACTGGCGCCATGCTTCGTGCATCACCCGATCTTCCGTCCTAATCTTGGCGTCTCTTTTTTCCGAGCTGAGCCCAAGCGGACGTCTGGCGCTAAATTAACGAGGCGTCCTGACTAAAGATTCGAAGGGAAGTGGGCGCGAACAACTTTTGCTAAGAACCTCAGCCCCCATGCGCGCATGCATAGTTTAAATCCCTCCCTAAGATCATTAGGATTAAAGCAGCTGTAGGATATACGAAAAAAAAAAAGCAAGCAAAGTATTCGCAACAGCTTAGTAGCCAAATATATATATATATATATATATATATTAAAGAGACGAACGAATTATTCTTCCTGTATGAAACTCGCTTATTTTGCTTTCGATGTTCTTTTTTTATATATATAAATGAGAGAAAAGAGAAGACGTTGGCGCGATACGGCCCCGACTAACCCTTGTTGCTTGTTTTCATCCATATTCTCCTCAATTAAATACCAAGCTGTAATAATTAACCTGCCGTTTACTGATTAGCCCGTCGCTTACCCGCCACAACACGGGTGCTCCTAAAGATGCTGCCAATTAACTAAGTGACGTTCACGTGTCGTGCGACGATTGCGCCTATTCGGCGGAGCATTTCATCTTGGTGGGGCCGGTATAGTTCCTTCTAGCGAGCTAACGATCCATTCGTTTTTTTTTTAAAATTATTTTCTTACCATTATCGGCGCTGAGTAAGAAGTCTTCGCTATAACTGCGGCTCGGCGACGTCCCAGCTACAGAGTTTCTTACAACAATGCCGGAAACTGTTATGGCCTCAGCCAACTGTAAAGGGAAAGTAGAGTTGATCGTTACGAAATACGACCCAAGGAACCGCAGCGCACCATTTGTAGCCCCAGGGGGACGCAAACGGCGGACGAAAAGTAAATGATGTAGCCTCCTGTGTCACAACGCGGTTGTGTGACTTGTGTTAGTTGTCCCTCAAAAAAAAAAAAAAAAAAAAAAAGAGAGAGAGAGAGAGAGAGAGAGAGAGAGAGAGAGAGAGAGAGAGAGAGAGAGTTTTATACAAAACACACAGAAACTACGCTCACTGAACCCTATGCCAAACATGCACTACGGAAAACACGCCCAAAGAGACAGAGGATACACGTGCCAACATTTAGAGCCCTTAGCAACTGTCATGCAAACGCCACCGGGGAGCTGGGTGCAACGTCTAGTCAGGTCGAGGAACGTCCGAGGCATGCAGGGGCATCCGAAAGACGTGTTGAGACGTGGTCCGCGGTTGCGGTACAGGTTGCGGCCGGACGATCTGTCGACGTTCACCGGCCGGTTCAGGGTACTGTAGATGCCAGCTGACCCGGGATGGACGCCCTTGCGACGTCCGCCAACCATTGGGAGATAGATACTCGTGCCTAGGTCGGAGCCTGCCGCGGCCACGGAGTGTTTGTTTGCCTCCAAGTGCGGCTCCTACCCACTATGCGGGATCGGCCACGAATCGCCGCTACTTTCTTCACCTTTCGCTCGCCGAAAGTCTTGGGCTGGTGGCGATGATGATGAGCTTGAAAGCAGCGGCGCCTCCGAGTGATTTCCTTCTTCCTTTACATTAATTTCCTCGCGTTGCCGTGGAGCTTGCTCATTGGGCACGAGCTTTCGCAGCCCCGTGCTGCACTCGCCAGTGCATCGCCTTCGACAAAATCTCGCTGGTGCGCGCTCGTGCCGCCTCTCCTTGTCGTCGTCCCCTTCGGGTGGCATAGGCGCACGTCCCACAGGCGGCTTTCGTGCGCCAGCGTGGCCACGTCGCTCGACCGAATTGTTGGCAGTTCTGTGGCGCATAGCCGCAGGACCGCGTCACCTTTTTAACAAGTATGCGCAAAGTGATGTTTTCAAATGTGTAACAGGGTGGTGTTTTTAATTTTTAGACAGATTTTTTTTATAAAGAAGCATGGTGACCGTAAGACACCTGTCATCTTCGCATACGAGCTCTGCGACGAGACAGAAATACCTTGCCGCTGGCTAAGTAACTCTGAAAATACTAATTAACAAAAAATCGTGAGTTATCTTTCTTATGATTAATTTGAGGGCAGTTGTTTATATAGGAAACTTGTACGGATTCGCAATTTATGATATACTCATTTTTCTAAGAAATACAAAAAATTACGCGCAATTTGAGATATTCATAATCGAAATTGAAGGCCAAAGCCAGGCAATATCGAGACAGAGCGCCTCAGACGGCAACGCCCCGTGTGTGTGTGTGGGGGGGGGGGGGGCGAAGTTTTGAATGACAGCGTGCCGCGGCAAATCCTGACCCGACACACAGCGGCACAAGACTTGCCAGGCAAAGCGTGCGTAACAGTTGGTGCCGCGTTTGACCCGAGACGTTCAGTTTCAAGCTTCATCGCGCTTGCCCTCACTGGACGGTTCCGTCTGATATGACAGCGGGGCCACATTTTCTGCGCTCCTGCGGCGGTCAGTTTAGCTATTGCCTGATTTAGCGTTGAAATTCGATGATAAATACCTCGAACTTAGGTGCGATTTTCAAGGTATTTAAAAAAAATGAGAGGGCATTAAAATGTGACCGCCTTCATATTCGCCATTTAAACAACTGCCCCCTAAGGCACTAATACAAAGGGTAATTAACCCGCCGTAGTTGCTCAGTGGCTATGGTGTTGGGCTGCTGAGCACGAGGTCGCGGGATCGAATCCCGGCCACGGCGGCCGCATTTCGATGGGGGCGAAAACACCCGTGTACTTTAGGTGCACGGGTGAGATTTAGGTGCACGTTAAAGAACCCCAGGTGGTCGAAATTTCCGGAGTCCCCCACTACGGCGTGCCTCATAATCAGAGAGCGGCTTTGGCACGTAAAACCCCATAATTTAATTTTTAACAAAGGATAATTAATAAAATGTTTGTTGATTAGTCTTAAAGGTAACTTAAGCAGCGGCAAAGTATTTCCGCTTCGCCGTATACAGCTCGTTTGCGAAGACATGTGTCTCACGGTGATATCGTTTTTATAAAAAAAGATGTATGCTCTAAAAAGAAAAAAACACCCTGTATATAAAAATCGAACCTCTCGGTTTCCCTGCTGCTTTATCATAAGCATATATATATATATGCTTATGATAAATGGACGAGGCGTAGACGGGTATGTCGACGCCGAGGCAAAAGAAGCAATATTAGATAACTTGAGCAATTGCTCCGACTGCGGCGATATAGCAACATGATATCGGACACCGCCACCTTCACAATAACAGCTTTGTCTTGCGATGCGCACGACGGCGTCTTCATTCGCTGCAGCATAGTAGTGACCGCCTCGGTCTCCAGAATACGTGCACAGCCTGCGTGGGGCACAGAACGCCGCAGAAATTGCCAAGAGCGAACGTCTACGCGACAGCTCAGTGATTCACGCCCCGTTCAGCTCCTCTCTGCACGTTGGGGCATGGGTACGAGTTGGATCCCCAGGGGCCCGTGGTGGACCAAGTCTTGTTTTTCTTCGCCAGAGAAGGTGAAGCTCGTGGGATGAGGAGGTGGACTGAGTATGGCGACACGACTGCGTATCCGAAAGGACAAAACGGACGGGCGCAACAGTTGTAAAATGCGGCGCTAAAAAGCAGCAGTAAAATGCGGCGCTATAAAGAGTTATAGGCACCGTGCTCTCAAGCTTTTCATGCTATACATCTGATAGCAGCGCCAGACCACTGGCACAGCCTAGCGAACAGAAGGAGCATATCTTGCAGGCGACGTTACCCAATAACGACGCCCTCCAGCCGTTGTTCATCTCGAGGCAAACGTTTGCTCATTCTGCGACGGTATACTACAACCTTGCATGCAGTGCATGACTACATACAGGAAATGATGGCGAAGGAACATGAAATATGCCGCCGGCGTGGATCTTGAAAGGTTTCGTTCATCAAGTTCCAGCAAGCTATGAAACGGGCGGTCTCAGATCCGTAGTAATCCAAGCGGCTGGCGCCGGCAACACCTGTAGGAAGCTGCAACAGCCGCAACGCCATCTGGCCAATGCGTGGTGCTTATATATACATGCCTATACCCAGCTAGCTACTAACTACGTAGTGACTCTCGTTTACAGACAATGACCTACATTTCAAATTTCGTATAATTAGCAGGGGCATTTTTTTTACTGCAGCCAGCACCAGGCTGGGAAATGGCCCCGTGGCAGAGGTCATCTTCTATGGCGGTATTTGTTCAGAATAATGCACTGGTGCTCTATTCATGCGGAAGTAGTCAGCCAAGTTCCTCGCGGGGGGAAGGCTGCTCGTAAATTCCATGTGCCTAAGAGCAGAACGACCTCCGTCGTTGATCCTGGGGCTGGAACAAGTACAACACACACGAAGAACCGGGCAGACATTTTTTACGCGCACACCATACACTTGCATTTCTTTGTTTAAGGCTCGAGAGGTCCATGAGATAAGTGGAGCACCTCTCACTTCGTCTGGAAGGCACCAGCAACGGATTTTATGCAGTCTGATGAAAAGAAAGGCGAAAGGCGTCTCATCAAAATTATAATTAAGATGTTAGGGCGAAATGAATCAGTCATGTTCCTTGCTTTTTGCTGTAACGGAAGCTTGGCTTTGGCCTTCCTTGAGAAACATATCTATGTTTGTATCTGCTTTATTGTATCATTCGTATACGCACACAAGTCAAGTGTGCTCCGTACTTGACGTCTAAAATGTGAATATTTTTCAACTTTTCGCACGATCCACACGGAAGTGGAGTTCTGTGGACCTCTTATAGGCCATTAGAATTCCGGGTAGTTTCCGCTGCCGTTTTAAAAACACCGGTAACCCGATAACATATGGTTGACATAAGATTGAAAACTACATTCACGCATAGCTGCATGCAGACGCCCACGCTAAATTAGTCGTGTGCAGCCCAGTTTTGCGTTACGCGAGCGTGCCATGTTGAGTTTCCAGACCAACTATACAGCACTACGCTGTAAGTGGTGCAGCTATATGGAAGGCGCCTGCATTGCCTCTTCAAGGCAGCGGCGCCCGTTCACTGATGATAAAATAACCGTTCGAGACCTACTGGCAAAAGAATGCGATAGTCGACGTCGCCGTACATATTTTAATTTAGCGCCGAATAGAAGCATGTTTACCAACCGACTCGGTTCCACATCATTCCTCAGAGAGCGGCGCGACGAAAAACGCGACAGGACAAAGCTTTCAGCGCCCTGTTTCTTCGCAGATGGAAACAAAACAAAGCGCGAAGCTTATACATGCTCCAATATTGCGAGGACATGTACAATCTGTTCTGAATGCGAGCACTGCACATTGGGCTTGGATAACCACGTTTCTCGTCGTGAAAAAGGAAAGCAAAGCGCGCTACTTGGGATTGGGAAAGTGAAAGGAAAGCGCGACGCGCTGTCTTGGTGTATTACTTAAGCCATGCGACGTTGTCTGTAATACGAGAGCCCCCGCATCGAAGCCTGGTTCTCCGTTGCACGACAAACTGCAATACTTATATTCACGATCAACTGAGTGCTTGCTGCTGATCAAGCCTTGTCGTACATCCTGGAGCCTATCGTGAGTAAAACCGAATGACGCACGTCGAATTGTGTTGGGTCGAGAACTAAAAAGTACTCGCTTTGCTTGAGCGCATGATAGATGATGCTCGATCGTTCCATTAGAGGTGTACTGGTAGTGAAAGAATCATTTCGGGCTATCAGGGTCAACAGTGGGCACTGGGCACGTGTACTTTTATTTATTGTATTAAGTACAATGCGTGTGTGTGGGGAGGGGGGCGATATGATTCGTCATTTACTTTTATGTACTGCTTTCGGAACTGCATGTATCGTTGCCTAAACGTTCTTCTTTTTTCCTTCTTTATTGTTATATCGGATAAATGAGCAGATCGGGTCCTTTAACTTGGTAATGATTTCGCAGCAGTACATGTCCCTGCGTTTGTAGTGCGTTGCACTTCACCGAGGCGGAAAAACTGGTAAGCATAAATAAACGCGCATGGCAGCAAAGCTGTTATGTGATGAAAGTGGAATTGTCGTTGTACCTTATGCAAGCGAATGTACTACTTGCAAAAGGGGCGATTTTTGAGCCTTTTGACCACGTGGTTCTCGAGTGCATGCTCTTTTGAACTCGCAGACGCACTAGCCGTGGTCTCTTACGATGAAGTAAACGCATGCATACAGTAATGTATGCATGCGTGAAAATGTGCTTAGAATAGAAGCGACTCAAGTAGTTAGACCTTCGTGTGTGCACTTTATTAAGTCATCGCCTGCTTTGGCGCTCTTTAATTACTATTATGTTCATGGTGTTTAAGGTGACTGTACACAAGTGTTGTGCTGAAGAGGTCCTGCTTGCGTGCCTATGTAACAAGGCATCATCAGCAAAGGGTGATGTGCTGATCAAGTTCATTAGACCCCTCTCTCCGCATTTCAGTTATTAATCCGGCCTTTATTGGGCAACTTCTAAAACGGGAACAAACAACGAAGTGCAAAGCACGGCACGAAGCTTAGGGTCGACAAACACAACGTTAACTAGTAACTAATCTTTGTCTAAAGTGTTTGTCTAACCTGAGCATCTTCCCGCTCTCGACGAAGCGTAGGGCAGGAAAACACAACAACGACGAACAACCAGTATCTAACCAAAATATTTGTCTATGCGATTCGTCGTGCCGTCTTCTGGGCTATTCGTTACCGCTTGAAAGCACATTAGCACCTTTACTTACGTTTGAGTATGATTTGAGAGACAGAAGAAAGGCAGGGAGGTTAAGCAGATACAAGTTTTCGGTTCGCTACCATGGACGGGGCTGGGGAAAAAGGGAGTGTGAAGGAAGGGAGGGGGAGAGAGAAATAAAAAAAATAAATAAATAAGGAAGTGCATGCCGTTGGTGCACGCTATCTGATTGGAATGAGGTCGCAACACGACTATATTCCCTGGATCATACCTTAAGCCATAGGTTACCATCAATGCTGCAACGAATAGACGCTGCCCATTTACGCACACTATGGTTGAGCGTGGTGTTCACCATTACCTTCGCCTTCCACCTAGGGATGGCCGACACCGCAACCTGGAACCACTGCGGTGACGGTATCACTCACCGCTGCGCTCAACAAGTTCAACGACCGGCATCCTTCGACACAGATGTGACTCGTCATCCCAGCAGTAGACCGTGAAATCATTATTCTGCTATTGCAATCTACCGGACTCGGTGAGCGCATATGTGTTATCAGTTACGGTATCAATCATGGGGCACGAATGGCCCTACAAGAGCGCCATTTCGGATAAGCTTTCTGCGAAATCTGAAAGAGATACCAGCGAAAGGAAGCAGCACGGATCTCAATGTGATTTGAGCATATCACAAGGCAAGGCGCCAGACTTTTGCCCAGAGAAAGAAAGCTAAGTTCAGCATGCGGAAAGCGAAACAGAAATAAAAGTAAGAACACGTCTTACCTTTATTGCTGTCCCGCAAAGATAGATCGTTCAGTTAACGACCGACCTTTAGTACGGACGCCATCACTACGCGACAACACGCCCAGCTTCAAGACGATAGTCACCATTTGCGGACGAGCCAAGTCAAGATCATTAGTTGTCCCGCTGTCGCCTGTCCCATCATGACCCGTTCAATTAAACCCAAGTGTCTGTCGCCATTCCAGTGCTATAAGCAGGCCGCTGGACGATGGATTTCGAGCAACAGAGAAACTCCCCCTCGCCATTCCTTCATCTTTCTTTTTTTTCCCCGTCACAGGCAAACAAGTGTCGGCAGTCGCTGATAAAAAACGAGCCCTATATGGGCACGCGCGAAACACAGCGCTAAACACGTGGTCGAGGAGAAATGCATTACACGAGAGCTTTCCTCTCGCACCGTTGCTCCCATTACAATCCCGTATACAGCGCGATGACGCGAGGGCAGAGGAGAGAACGAGACGGAACGCAGCTCTGTTCTTGTTTTCGCCCCCATCCTCGTCTGACCGCGTTGTATGTACTTGTAACGTATCACCAAGTAGGCCAACGAGATAGGTAAGGTTATTTCACCATTACAAATTAAAGGACTCTTGCTTTGCGCTGCGTTCTTTTTTTCTTTCCACTACGCGCCTGGCCAAAGCTGTGCTGACTAGCCCGATGAAGCTCATTTCGCATGTAGATATGGAGTCCTTCTCACTCCCCAGCGATTTAAAGAGCGAGAACCACTTCGAGGGTCTTATTCCAGGTAAACGCTACGGGTCGGCTGACACAGTGAAATATTCCAAGGGATTTGACCGATTGACGAGAGATGCCCGAGTGACCTCATTGATCAATTAATCCAGGAAAACGACCCAGGAACGATCCAAAGAGTTATCGTGCACCTACTTCGACAATATGATGTCGGTTCCACATCTTCAATTCCACCGACCTCCAACGTGAGCACGAGAAACGCGCTTTAATGTGTACGGTGATGAAGGAGGTAAGTGACCCGCAAGCGACATCGCGCCACAACGCAACACTGGCTGTTCTGGCTTGCCACCTTGGCCGGCTGAAACAAAGGGTCACCTGAAGGCCTCTGCTCCGCCCTTCAGGGTGGACAAGATGTACCGCATTTCCACGTGCTAGCCAACAGCGGCACATTTTGGCGCGGACTAGTAAGCGCGAAGCATTTTTATCGGGATGAAATAAAGAGCAGGGATGTAATGTTTTCGGTGGAGGAGTTTGAAGCGGCACTGGCTACTTGCAGGCGCTCTTCGTCACCTGGGCCGGACGGCGTCACCTATGCGGCGCTCGCTAATCTTGGGCAGAAAGCCCGACTCCATGCTGCTAAACCATTACAACGAGTCTTGGCGCAACGGTTTGGTTCCACGTGAATGGAAATGCAGCCGCTTGGTTCCACTTCTCAAACCTGGTAAATCACCGTTAAACTTGTCATCGTACCGCCCCATCGCTCTGGCCAGTTGCATAGGGAAAATAATGGAAAGAATGATTTTGACGTGCCTAGAATGGTACCTGGAAAATTACAACGTTGTTGCGTTTCGCCTGCGACACGTGGTTTTGCCGGCGCGACGGCGGCGGGGCGGCGGACATTTTGGCCCGATCGTCGTCACCGCAACACTCATCGCCAGGTGTTTCCAGGCGCGTCTGCGGCGATGCGACCGCCTAGGGATTTCGTTCCAGTCATTGTGCCCGAAACAGGCGATGCCAAAGCAGGGATCTCATTCCAGTTATTGGGCCCGAAACAGGCGATGCCAAAGCAGGGATCTCGTTCCAGTCATTGTGCCCGAAACAGGCGATGCCAAAGCAGGGACCATCTTCTCGTTACAGTCATTGTGTCCGACCGGCAGCGCCACGACAGTGTGCTGCGCAGCGCCACGACCAGGTGCTACGAGATCGTGCGCAGCGCCACGACATGGTGCTACGGCATCGCTACGACAGTGTGCGTCACCATTAGCCCATTGTACATTCACGTGCTCGTCTTTTGAGGGGTTCCTTCTTGCCCTCAACTGCGAGAGTATAAAAACAGCTGCCCCCGGACGCCAGAGGAGGGCTCCGATTTCTTCCGTTGAGTGAAGTGCTCTCCCGTCTCTCTACTTCGGTCAAACCTGACCGCCAACTCTTTGCGATGTTAAAATAAACAAGTTGTTTCGTTGTTACCTGTCGACTCATGCTTTGCCGGGACCTTCGGATGCTTGCAGTTGTACCCCAGGCCGCCAGGCCAACGCTACCCTTGGGGCTTGCGACCCAGGTACAACCACGGGCGTCAGCGCCGAGTTCCCAACAGATCGTACCAGCAGTCCAGATCCGAAACATCTGGTTGCCAGCGGTGAGATCGCCTACGACTTCAAACAACGGTCTGCCAGCGGCGAGATCGCGACAACGGAGGCCAGCAGCAAAGAGATGCAGTTGACAGTATGCTGAGCAGCTCAACGACGATCCGGGAGCAGTGCAACGAGCCCTGTGTGACGACTGGTTGCCTGCAGCGGAACGACTGCGCGGAATTCCTGCCTGCGAGGTTAGGTGAGTGCGGGACTTTCGTCTTCTGAGCTTTGCCAGGCTTTTGTTAGTGTCAGAAACAGAGCTGGTAATTGTGGTTGTCGTTGCTGCCGGGTTAGTTTGCGGCAAGACAATAATAAGCAGTAGAGAAAGCAGCATTCAGAGCAGCCATGGATTTGAAGTCGTTGCGCAAACCGAAATTGTTGGAGCTTGCAAGAGAGTTGGGTCTGGATGTCTCAGACAAACTAAGAAAACCTGAACTGCTAAAGGCTATTCTTGAGTTAGAGGCTGAGGATGACGAGCTGTCGGAATGCCTTGAGACTATTGAAGAGAGGGAGACAGAAAAAGAAGAGCGTGAACGTAAAGAACAGAAAAAGCGAGAGCAACAAGAGAAAAAAGAAGAGCGCGAACACGCTTTGGAAATGAAGCGTCTCGAGGTAGAGATGGAACGCGCTCGTAATGGAAGTCAGGCACACGGTGCAGGAGAACGCGTATTGTTCAAAATGACTGACCTGATGCGGCCGTTTAAGCTTGGAGAGGACATTGGTTTGTTCCTGGTTAACTTTGAGCGAACGTGCGAGAAGCAGGGGTTCTCTCGGGAAACGTGGCCACAGCGCTTGCTCACTTTGTTACCCGGCGAGGCGGCCGACGTAGTCGCTCGCTTGGATAGAGAGGAAGCAGAGGATTTCGACAAAGTAAAATCGAGTCTGCTAAAAAAGTACCGGCTGTCTGCGGAAGCGTTCCGTCGGAAGTTTCGGGAAAATGAGAAAGGCAAAAGTGAGTCATATACAGAGTTTGCGTATAGGCTTATGTCGAACATGCAGGAGTGGCTCAAAGAAGAGAAAGCGTTTGGTGACCACGATAAAGTTCTGCAGTGTTTCGGGCTAGAACAGTTTTATAGTCGGTTACCGGAGAACGTGCGATACTGGGTCTTGGATAGGCCAGACGTGAGTACGGTGGCTAGAGCCGCTGAGCTAGCCGAGGAGTTTGTGACGCGTCGAGCTCGCGGAGCTAAGGACGGTCAAAAGGGTGAATTTGGCTCCAAGTCTGAGAGGCCAAGGTTCACGCCCATGAGATTTAAGGGGGACACGCGTAGTGCGGATGCGAGTGAAAGCAGTCCGACCAAACGTAAAGAGACGGCGGCAGCCAAACGCAGAAAGCGGTTCGAGATGAGGCGAGCGCGCTTGTGTTATACGTGCCAGAAGCCGGGTCACTTTTCGGCGCAGTGTCCGGAAACAACACCAAAAGTTGTGTTTTTTTCAATAGGCAGCACGGACGAGAACATGAAGCTTCTCGAGCCTTACATGCGAGACCTCCTCGTGAACGGGAAAGAGTGCCGAGTGCTTCGCGATTCTGCAGCTACGATGGAAGTAGAACACCCCGTCCTGTATGCTAGTCGTAAGCTGACCAGTCGTGAGCAGGCGTATAGCGCCACCGAGAAAGAGTGTGCATGTCTCGTGTGGGCCGTTCAGAAATTGTCATGCTATCTAGCCGGCTCGAGGTTTATCATTGAGACAGATCACTGCCCTCTCCAATGGCTGCAGACCATCTCTCCCAAAAATGGCCGCCTCCTGCGCTGGAGCCTCGCTTTACAACAATATTCCTTTGAGGTGCGTTACAAAAAGGGGAGTCTCAACGGTAACGCCGATGGCTTAAGTCGAAGCCCCTAACGTAGGAATCAGCCTCAAAATTGTTTGTTACTGATGTTTTTCTTCCTGAGGCAGGATTTTTTTTAACATATTGCTTTTGTTTAGTGTTTCAAAGTGATGATATGCTTTCTAGTGCAATTTTTCAATTTGTGGACGCGTTCTGAGTGATGCTAGACTACTGTAAGGAACTAGGCAGTGGTATAAAAAGGGGAAAGAGCCTGGCAGGGCTTAGTGAGGGTTGTGCCGTGCTTGCTGACTGAGCGGTTGAGTTTTCAGCGTAGTTCTAACGCTTGCCGGGAACGAGAACAAAAATGTGAACTCTCCCGAAGTCACTTTGCAGTGTCCCGTGCGAACCTGAACGAGAGAACGAGGCCTTCTCTGTGCGCTGCGCTCAAGAAACGTCAAGGGACGCCCGACTTCGGTTATGAGCATCATCGAGCGACATCCCTCCGGACAGCGGATGCAGTCCCCTGTCCATCGGGATCTCCTTTCCCCGGCGGGGCGGTCTGTTGCGTTTCGCCTGCGACACGTGGTTTTGCCGGCGCGACGGCGGCGGGGCGGCGGACATTTTGGCCCGATCGTCGTCACCGCAACACTCATCGCCAGGTGTTTCCAGGCGCGTCTGCGGCGATGCGACCGCCTAGGGATTTCGTTCCAGTCATTGTGCCCGAAACAGGCGATGCCAAAGCAGGGATCTCATTCCAGTTATTGGGCCCGAAACAGGCGATGCCAAAGCAGGGATCTCGTTCCAGTCATTGTGCCCGAAACAGGCGATGCCAAAGCAGGGACCATCTTCTCGTTACAGTCATTGTGTCCGACCGGCAGCGCCACGACAGTGTGCTGCGCAGCGCCACGACCAGGTGCTACGAGATCGTGCGCAGCGCCACGACATGGTGCTACGGCATCGCTACGACAGTGTGCGTCACCATTAGCCCATTGTACATTCACGTGCTCGTCTTTTGAGGGGTTCCTTCTTGCCCTCAACTGCGAGAGTATAAAAACAGCTGCCCCCGGACGCCAGAGGAGGGCTCCGATTTCTTCCGTTGAGTGAAGTGCTCTCCCGTCTCTCTACTTCGGTCAAACCTGACCGCCAACTCTTTGCGATGTTAAAATAAACAAGTTGTTTCGTTGTTACCTGTCGACTCATGCTTTGCCGGGACCTTCGGATGCTTGCAGTTGTACCCCAGGCCGCCAGGCCAACGCTACCCTTGGGGCTTGCGACCCAGGTACAACCACGGGCGTCAGCGCCGAGTTCCCAACAGATCGTACCAGCAGTCCGGGTCCAAACAACGTGTACGCAGATGCTATGGCTGGCTTCCGGCGTGAACGCTCATCCATAGATAATGTCATCGATTTGGTTACGTTTGTTCAGTATCAAAAACGTCTGAAACGACTCACTGCGGCATTATTCCTAGACATAAAAGGCGCCTATGATAATATAGCACATTTTGCCATTATAGATGCTCTGATTGAAGCCGGAATCGGTGGCCGCACTTTTCAGTGGCTCTGTAGTTATTTGACCGACAGGCATTTCTTCGTGATGACCGAGGATGGCGCCACGACTCAACACCAAATATTCCGTGGAGTACCGCAAGGCGGGGTGTTGGGGGGGGGTGGGGGGTGTCCGACGCTATTCAACCTAGTGCTTGTTGGCCTAGTTCGGCAATCTTGGGCAGAAAGCACGACTCCATGCTGCTAAACCTTACAACGAGTATTGGCGCCAGGGTTTGGTTTCACGAGAATGGAAATGGAACTGTGCTTGCCCAACACAGTTCAAGTATCAATCTATGCTGACGACATCTGCATTTGGGCGTCTGCTGTAACACGACTGCAGGTACGACCAAGGCTACAAAAGGCAGCTACTTTAACATCACTGTACTTGCGAAAAAAGAACGTGGAGCTATCTTCAGAGAAATGCTGCCTTGTTACATTCACTCGGAAGGCAATGAAGCCTTACTCTTTAAGTGTCAATGAACAAGCAATTGCAAACGCACGGAAACACCCCTTTTTAGGGGTAATTATCGACCGCGACCTATCATGGAGCCCACACGTTTCATACCTAAAGAGGAGGTTAGTGACAATGATACATCTCCTCAAATTTCTCGGCAGAAAGTCATGGGGCACATCGGTGCGGTCAATGCTGCAGCTTTATAACGCCTTGTTCCTCGGTTTCGCAAGATGCGTCCTCCCTGTGCTTGGTAACACGTGCAAAACAAACCTGCGTGTACTCCAGGGACTACAAGCTCAAGCCCCAAGGCCGTGTCTCGGTCTTCCGAGGTGTGCATCTACAGCGGCAACGATTGTCATAGCTCGAGATCACCGGATATCAACGTAATTGGCAAACGACGCTCTCAGGCCGCATATTCGGCACGTTGCCCGACTACCTTCTCACCAGCTTGCTGCTTTACCCGCAGAAAGGCCACGTATACAACTTTCAGCCGTATAATTGTTGCCAGTCGTACCTCGTTGGCATCGAACTACATGCCTGCAGCAAGACCATCCTCACCTTTATGGTGCTTGCACAAACCTGAAATACGACTCACCATCCCAGGAATCACGAAGAAAGCTAACATGCCGTCATTTGCCCTGAAGCAGGTCACATTATAGGACTTTTACATGAGGTGCACAGTGGACGCGTACACGTTTACATCGATGGCTCAGTCACATCTGCAAGTGCAGCTGCCGCTGTGGTGATACCAAGAATATCCGTCAAAATACAGCTAAAAGCGTCACATGTATCATCAACGAAAGCTGCGGAACTGGTAGCCCTGCGTGCGGCTCTTCATTTCATTCAGGAAGAACCCCCCCATGCGTGGTCAATCTTCTGTGATTCCAAGGCAGCCCTACAGACTGTACTCTCAGCAATGCGCCATGGATCACATGAACACTACAGCTCGTCGCAGAGATCAGAGAAGTCCACCATCGCATAGTTGACGAAGGACACGATATAATATATCAGTGGTTGCCTAGTCACTGTGACATACATGACAATGATCGAGCCGACGCAGCTGCCCGATCTGCCCATGACGGCGCCAACTGCGTTGCCATTGCTCTTTCGAGGGCCGACGCAGCGAAAAAACTTTCTGCATTTGCACGTGACCTAACATTAGCTCATTGGAATTCCTCCAAATTCACAAGAGCACGCATTCATACCCTGGACCCTAATTTACAGCTCTGTATTAAGCCCGACCTTCCACGACGTAACTGCACCCTTCTAGTCCGTCTATGGCTTGGAGTAGCATTTTCAAATCCGCGCCCCTTTCTTATCGGAATGGCCAACAGCCCACTTTGTGACTTCTGCGGGTGCAACGAAACAATCGCGCACCTCCTTTGTGAGTGCCCTCGCTTCAACTCGCAAACAGCAGCCCTCTCAGCCACCCTAGACCAACTGGACAAGCGCCCAATAACGGAAAACATCCTTGGAAATTGGCCTACGCGAACATCAGCGCAATCCGTTATGAAGGCGCTGATGCGTTATTTAAAAGACACGGGACTTTGTGACAAATTGTGACTGCACACTGTGTGACGGATTAGACGGTGACAGCGCGTAACACGTACTAGGAACGCCTTCACAGACTTCGTGACAGTGCCCACAGAAACAGTTCTGTATCGCGTGTGTGTGTGTGTGTGTGTAGTTTTCTTTTCTTTCTTTATCCTTTTTCTCTCTCTCACCTATCGCATCACTTTGCCCCTCCCCCGGTACAGGGTAGCCAACCGGAAATAATCTCTGGTTAACCTCCATGTCTTTCCTTTACCTCTCTCTCTCTCTCTCTCTCTCTGAATCTCATAATTTGATTTTGACGAGGACTTTGTCGAGTGGCCGAAAATAAGGCCGAAATACATTTTAACCGAGCCTAGTTGAATTAATATCGCGCTCCTCGGCGAAGGAGATTTAGGCACAAATAACCTTAATTGCCATCCGACCAACATACGCACGCCCTAAACACCCAGACACCCAGACACCCAGACAATATATATATATATATATATATATTACTAGTCTGATCTTGATGCGCGATATATATATATATATATATATATATATATATATATATATATATATATATATATATATATATATATATATATATATATATATACACATTACTAGTCTGATCTCGATACGCGGTCCTTTTCCACATTCTCGCTGTTTTGTATCCTCCCAGTACAAGCAAAAATAAAATCACAAAAAGCAACTGCGACGTAAACCACAAGAAGCATCTCAACCCTGCGCGGCGTCTCGTAGCGGCGTATATTTAGAGACATCTCCGGGCTTGGACCTCGGCCAAGCGCGCGCTGCTGCGGGAATCTCGGACGGGGCGGTATTCAACCACTGCGATGAGCACTGCCAGCGCACCCCACCGCGTCTCTGCGTTTCGCCAAAACCGCGCGGACTGCGACAACAAATGCGCTGGCTTTCAGTGCGAAATGTATAGCTTCCATTAAAAAAAGAAAAATAAAAAGAAAGAGAAAAGAAAAGGTGATAAGGGGGATGGCCCTTTGTCCAGTAACCAGTTGCGGAGTCTTTTTATGTAGGTGAATACACACGTGCGCGATGACCAAAATATATGAGGAAACTGCGTGGTAGCTATAGTGAAGTTAGAGGAAACTGTGCAGACATAAAGTGAGAGTGTTTCACTGGGTTACTGCATGACACCCACATCCTAAACAGAAAAAACAGATGTACGCTATCTGTGGTAGCAACGAAGTGACACTGCAGTGACACGAACCTATAGGAATTTGAATGAATGCCACAGTGACAAATGGCAGTTGGAACGAATATTTGGGTGCATGGATGTGAAACGAATCTGATAACAGATAACAAACTCACTAATACGAAGCTTTCGTGCCTTGGTCACTCACGACAATTAATTCGCCGCATTTTCGAGTGCTTCTTTGGGAATTATTCGATTGATAAGTGTTACTTTATTTTCAGGAAAGCAGGTTGCCAACGTATAATCGAGGCGGTCACACTTTATGTTTTACCGGCTGGTTCCCCCGATCAACGTTACGGTATCAGATACAAACGTGATACTTTAGTTCAACTTCTTGATTCTGCAAAATGGCGCATTTCAACCTGATGTTTTAAACACGAGGGTCGATAAATGACCGTACTTAACTGCATAAGTACGTCAGTGGTGATCGTGCCCTACGGCAGACAATCAATTTTAAGAAATTATAGATAAACGATAGCGGGCAGAAACTATAGCACCACCACCACCACCCCCCCACCCCCACCCGGCATCCTCCATCTCGCACACTTAATATATCGTTTTGCCCCAAATTTACAAGGTGAAAAGAACGTAATACGAGGTGACAGTTCCATTCGTACTTTTACACTATGTATACAAGTGGCACGGCCGCTCGATGCAAAGCAAGGTGCGGCCAGCTACGTCGCGCCGCGCACAATAGGCGGGCGCGTCTCGGCCGAGTTTACAGTTGCGACCGCTTTTCTTGGTGAGGGCGCCACTGCTCGGGGATGCTTTCGCGACTTCGCGCCGGGGCTAAGCGGGCGTTGGTTCTCGCGTCAGAACGTGTTTGCCTCGTGCTCTATGCACTAATCTCGTGCTCTTTCGCGTGCGTGTGTGTGAGCAAGACGGTTCGCGTCAGAACGTGTTTGCCTCGTGCGATATGCATCAATCTCGTGCTTTTTCGCGTGCGTGTGTGTGAGCAAGTTTGCCTGTGTTTGCTGTGCGTTGTTAAGGCTCTTCGGTGTGCGTGTGTGCCGTAGCCAGCCTCGTTCATGTGGCGCGATGCCACGCAACTGTTGTGTGCCACTCTGCGACAGAAATTCCAAGAAGGACCCGACTGTGAAATATCACTAGTTCCCCTGCGACTTGGAGCGTCGAGAAGCGTGGCTAAAAAATATCTCTCGCCAAGGAGTGTCGGGAAAAGGAAGCAAGTGGGAACCGAACGATATGTCTCTGGTATGTTCCCTGCACTTTACAGAAAGTGACTACAAAAGGAACACGAAACTTAGGCTCCTGCTTCCGAATGCGGTACCGATCGCGTTTTGCAAATAACCACAGTACCTGCAAAAAGAGAATGTGCAGCCCAAAAAACGCCATCGAAGAAACTTTACTGATCCCACAGTAGTTGAGGCAAGCGATAATTGCGGCAGCTCAGGAGAAAGCCCCAACATCGAAAGTGCCTTGCAGTTTCTCAGCGACGAGGTGGAAGCTCTAGTTCCAGAGACTGTCTTAGAATCATGCTCTGAACGTAGTTTTTCTGTTGACCAGGCCTGCCAAACTACATTAGATATTGTGGACGTCCTAGAACAGTCAAAGAAAGCAGTCAAGAGATTAAAAAAAAAAAGTTGCGCGTTAAGGAGAAGAGTTGAAAAAATTGCAGTCCGAAAGGGACGAAATGAAAAACGGCCTCTTAGTTTATGAAAACAACAACGAAATTCAGTCCTTTGTTCAGGTATTACAAAGAGCGGAAAAAGGAGACAAGCTGCTGTTTTTATCAGCAACCAAGTGGCCACTTCAGAGGAAAAAAAACCTGCCTACAATGAAAGAATCCTGCGGGAATGTGTTTTACGGAAAGCGTGCTCAAATAAAGGGTATGAGCATGTTCGAAGCAGAGGCCTTTTGAAGCTTCGTTAAAAGGGGCGCACTCCTTAGATAACCTCTAGCATCACTCAACATGCTTCGTTTTCATGAGAAACAATCTACTGATGATTATTTGCAATGATAAGCGCTTTTATTTCATCTAAGTTAGTTTGCATTACTTGGGAAACTCTGTACAAGTTCTCCCTATGTAAAGTTCTTACTTTGCGTACGCGTTCACGAGAAGTGAATAAAAGTACTGATAGATTATTTCAAGCAGAACCTCTCGATGGAAGCGCACCGCCCGGTCGTGCATCGTACGGGCAACCGTCACGGATAGCGTTCTTAATACGCCTGAACGCTATCCGTGACGGTTGCCCAGATTTCCACACCTGTGACAATCTGTTGGCGTTTGTGGCGTAATCAGCACTTCCAATGACGGCTTAAAAGATTTTGTCTGCAATTTCCAAATATAAAACGCATTATTTACGCCTTGACTGGAGTGGAGATTGCGTGTGCCGAGGCAGCTGTGAAGGCGCTCCCTATCAGCAGCCATCCCCGAGCGGTGGCGCCGCAGCGGGCGCACGGAGAACTAGGCCTGAGACGCCGTTCAGGCGCGACGCAGCGGGCCGCACCTTGTGCTTTTGGATCGAGCGGCCTTGCAAGTGGAGTGGTTAGTTGCATTGTTCTTTTTCCGTTACCACTGTACAAAAGCAAAAAGAACTAAAGCCAAGCTGCAAAAATACGAGCAAAACACCGAACCATGAATTCTTCACGGCGGTTTGAAAATGTCTCAAAACAGATTTCCAGAGTGATTTCGGTGAGATTGTTTAGGTATTTACCCTATAGGGCGGGCTAGTGGAACGATTCTATTGCTATTCTTAGGCTTTTCGCGTTTCGTCAGTGGTTCCAGCGGCGTTCAGCCAGCGTTACCAGCAGCATCGGCTGATCGCAAGCGGTAAATGATAAGAAAGTGATAACAATCGCTCGATTAATTATTGTCTCGCAATGTCATAGCGGCCCAGAATTACGAAGGAAGAACCCACATGACGAGGTGCTAGCTCTGATTTTGCAGCTCATGCTTGCGTTGACTTTCCGTTCCACTTATAATCACTGAAAAAAAAAAACATAGGGACCGGGCTGGCAAATTCGTTTGTTTCCGCGTTTATTTTCCTTAAACAATCGTGTCACCGCCGTCGTGCGACTCGGAGCACGCAGAGAAGTCTGCTCGCAATGGTCAGACCAAACTCGGAGCGTAAATGCGCGCACCCCCTGTTGCCGAACAAGGCGGCGACAAGGCGAGCGCCTACATCTCACACACTGACAACCCATGATTCGCAAGTCAATGAGTCGTTGCCGCCGCCGTAGAAAGGCGCGCAATTGTCGTAGGGTGAGAAGAGAGGGCACAAAAACTCGAACGTGCCAGCCACTCTTCGCGTTTCTTCGCGGGGCGCGTCGATATTCCGGGGTAAAAACAGCGCCTCCTAATCTCGGGAAGCAAGTTCCCGCCAACGCCGGGGAAGCGGCGAAGCCCTTTCATCCAGGCGCAATAGGGAGAGGTTGGGAGCCCAGCAAAAAACAGCAGCAGCAGCAGACGACAGCCGCCGCAGCCAGACACACTCGGTCTGATTGTTGCCGCCGCGCGCCGCGCACTCACCTGCGTCGTCGTCGTCAAAAAGTGAGCCCGCGATGTGCCGTAATCGGAAATCGAAGTCGCTCTGTGCCGTCAGCGGAGACTACTCTCCGTCGCGTGGCGGGACCGTGCGCGCGCGCCAACTGCTCGAGACGACGCTCAAACTTGGGCTGGCGGCTGCAGCGGGGAAGGCCGCAACCTCGGGGCTCACGGTCGCCACACGGCGGCACCCGTCGGCGACGCGCTCGCTTCGCCGTTCGCGAGCGCGCAACCTTTCCGCGTTCTCTCCGCGCGCCGCCGACGTCCTCGCGCGCGGAGGAGGACGGCCCACCGCGCTGCCGGCGCGCGCAGCTGTGCACGCTGTCTCGGCCACGCTTGGCTGCCGCACGCATCCTATGACATGCCGCCACGGGGTGCTGGCGCTAAGGGACCGTCACTTAAAAGGCCCGCTGAGATTCTGGCGGGTTTCGCCCCCGATCACAGTGCAGGCACGGGGATCGCCAAGCGAAGCTTTGACCTTGCCCAATATACCTGCTTCCACCAGAAATGTTTGGTGGCCGTTTCTTGCACTTCTGTGTTTTTTTTTTTCTTTTGTGCTAAAATAGTTACTGATCTTATATTCAGAATAGGACCTCTTCTACACTTCACAGTGGTGTCACGTGTCAAAAGCACAAGTTACTCAAGCTAGAATATCATTTCCTTTAGACGCTCCCAGAGGCGAGCCATGCGTACCTGCGTTCATACTATCGAATGTTAGCTGGCTCTGGGTGCCTGTTTGGGCCGCCTTGACAAATTGTCGCTGCTGAGGACGTCTGTTGCCGAAGTATATAAATGTGTAAGGGTAAGTCAATAACGTTCTCATCACGTTGAAATAACATTATCTTGGACGAATGGGGGCACCAGATCGTGCGAGCTTATAGCAGCAATATGTTACAATAAATTATGCAGATCCCACGCATTGTGGGAATCGATCTAAGCGGAGCATTCCGTGCTGGATGCTTTGATTGGTGATAATTACCGGTGATGTTGACGGCTAAAGCTTAATTTCTTCAACGCTTAGTCGAACACGAGAGTGGTGAGTTGATGTTAAACATCACCTTGCGTGCACCACTGCTGAGTGTCTGCGTACACAGCGCACACAGGGAAAGGTGCTTTCTTTTGTTGTGCGCTGTCACGACTTTGAGGTGGTCCCGTAGCGCTCGTCACCCGTTTCGTGACAGAGCGTTGGTAGCGAAGACTCCGAGTCAGGCGTCGGTGAGAATAACGAAAGGGGTTTTATACACTACATACAGGCCGTTATACAGGACAAGATAGGATCGGATCGGCACGGGGGCCGAGAGCTAACAGCAAACGCGACTGTTCCCGCTCGGCGACGTCCGGTGAGACTCCAACGCGTGACACATCTCACTCCACTCCAGAGCGGCACTCGCTCCCGGTGGGTCGGTGGATCCGGTTCTCCCGGCGGCGGCGTCGGGGCTTATAAAGCCCCGAGAAACGATTGCCACTCAAACGGCCCAATACAAAGCCAACACTCGACGGTCGTCCGAGAGGTCCAACCAGCGACCGCGCTGGCCACCCGCTTCAATGTTGCCGTGCGCGGTGACCTCTAGGGAAAAGGAAATATGGCGCCGGGCTGTCTAGCACTTTGTTGCACGTTTGAACATGTCGCTTGTCGATTCTTCTCCTCAGGATGCCGCTGCCTGACGGCTCAGCATCTTGACTTGTCAAGGGAGAGTTAGGGCACTGTGCCTTTCGGCGCAACCCCGGGTTTGTCCAAAGGGCGTTCGCAGGATAAATTCTGCATCTTGTAGATTCGGATTGCGGGCTGGTGGTAATGACACAACAGTATCCCCGCCATCAGATAAGGTGCCGAGAAGACGAGATGCCTCCACGTGGCTCGGATGCCAGGCGCGCACGTTCGTCAGGCTCGTCCAAGTTCACGTCCAGTGTCCGGACGCCAGGTAACTTCACGTGCCCAGGTCCCACTCGCCAGGACAGGAGCTCTGCTCACCGCGTTGTCGCCAAGGCACCTCGACCAGCTCCGCTCGGCTCGTTCCTAAGCCCTTGCTTGTCGCCACTGGTCCCGGTTGGTCGTTCTGCAGCTTGCAAAACCGACCGGCAAAAGGCAACACCCAACACGAACAAGTGCCCTCTGTCTCCCGTCAAACACCAGACAAGGCCATAATCCAAATCAACCTAACTAAGTTGCTATCCCCCTTTTTGCTCCCGCTGCAACAAGAGGCAGGTGTACGATCTGGTGCACAAGGCTCAAACAACCATTTTTTTTCAAATTAACAACACACCAAAATATCAGGAACAACTAATAATCAGCAATAATAATGACAAATAGAATGGTCCCCTCGAAATCACTTGGACCGAAAACATACTACTGAGGAAGCTAGTGAGGTCATTCATTTTTTTCGGTGATATTTTCGAGGAATCAGAAGCTGCTTATATTTGCGACCCTGCTTATCCGTGTAGCGCCGGTACAATAAGCCAGATTCCTCGTGAAATGAAACCCTCTTTTTTTTTCACTCCCCGTTTGACGCTCTTCCTCAGATCGGCTATTGAACAGTCATCCTGTTGCTCGCGAATCAGAGTTTCCATTTCAACTGCAGCCAGCTCCTGCCAGCTGGCGAAAACCGGAACGAGTGTAGAGCCCGCTTCACCTAACTGCGGCGTCGTGTACATATTGCGGCTAGCACTGCACGCGTCACTCCCAGTCACTTCCAGGACACGCTCGACCAGGCCAGCCTCCGAGCTCTGCCTCTCCCGTGCCTGCTCGCCACTCAAGTTACCTTGATCAGTCCGTGTGCCGCACCGCTGTTCGCTCACCGACTCAAAGTCAAGTTCCCTCGACAGCTGGCGCGCTTTGGATCGCGTGAGGGCCATGTACGCCACGTCGGCAAAGAATGATTTGCCCTGATCCTTCAGCAGCTGCTCCGAGCTATTTGAGAAGAGGTAGGGAAAGTGCTCCGGGAGGGCGGCAGACACAGCGGCTTCTGTGTTAAGTTTCCCAAACTCTCCTTCAATGATAACCGTTGCGATCGGTAAACAGACATTCTCCTCCTCGGCCACTTGCCGTATTCTAGCGCACTCTCCCGTAAAATCACTCGAGGAGACGATAGACGGGTGGACAACGTCCATAGTTGCTGCAGAGTCCCGAAGTGCTCGGCACTTCTGACCGTTTACCTTAATTCATTCATTCACAGAGTTTAAGAAGTATCGGAATGCTTTAACGACTGAGTTAAGAAAAGCAAAACAGTACTACTATCAGAATCTTTTTGAGAGCATATACAATAATCAGCGACGAATATGGGAGGTTGTAAACTCGCTCACTTCAAGAACAAAAGCTAGGGATAGGATTACGCAGCTCGTAGTTGATGGTAAAACACTCATCGGTGAACGACTAGCTAATACAATGAACACAATTTTGTGGATGCTGGCTCCTACAATACCATGAGCGAAACTGCCCGCGACGACAGTATGCCACTAGACACCATATTGAATCACTCTCTTTTCCTGAAACCTACTGATTCTAGTGAAATTTCAAGTATAATTGGCAAGCTAAAGATAATACATCTCCAGGGGTGGATGAACTTCGTCCAAATGAAATAAAATTAATATCGCCTTTAATATGTGAAGTTCTTAGCTACATAATTAACCTCACTCTAACAACAGGCGTATTTCCTAATCTATTAAAAATCGCCAAAGTCACCGCAATTTTCAAAGGAGGCGATACAAATAATTTGTCTAACTACCGACCTATTTCAGTACTTCCTACAATATCTAAAATATTTGAATGCGTCATTCATGAGAGGCTAGTTTCATTTTTAGAAAATCATCAGGTGATAACTCAATGTCAATATGGCTTTCGCAAGCATCGGTCGACAGAACACGCTCTCGTACACACCAAAGACAGGATAATTGAAAACATGGAATGTAGAAAATATACACTAGGTTTGTTTTTAGACATTCAGAAAGCTTTTGATTCCATACAGTTCGATTTATTACTTAACAAATTATCAAGATACGATGTCAGAGGTATTGTACTAGATCTTCTAGATGGTTATCTGAATGATCGTTATCAGTTGGTGAAAATTAATGATGCGGTATCAACACTCGCGAAGCTAAAACAAGGAGTACCACAAGGATCTATATTGGGCCCATTACTATTTCTTGTCTATATCAATGACATTGTCAAAATTGATAGTTCTGCTGAAACCATAATGTATGTTGATGATACCAATGTCTTTTTCTCTTCACATAACCTACTGACACTTGAATCCTCTGTAAATGACTACCTTGAGCATCTTTCAAACTGGTTAAGCAGAAAGAAGTTAAGATTAAATGCCTAAAAAACAACATATGTCATATTTCGTCCTCCCAACAAACCTCTACACCACAAACTTAACGTGAAATTTGAAAACACCCTCATAAAACAAGTTCAGACACAAAAATTTCTCGGGGTTTGGTTTCAGGAAGACTTGAGCTGGTCAGTGCACGTTAGAAACCTAAGTGTAGATCTTGCCCGCACAGTTGGATGTCTATACAGGATATCTGCGCTCATACCGCTCTGGCTAAAAAAGAACATTTATTATTCACTTTTTTATTCCAAATTAACCTATGGCTTAATGGTTTGGGGCACTACTACGCAATACAATTATACTAAACTTATTACTTTGCAGAAGAAAATTCTGCGCTGTTTTGAACCTTATTGTGGTAATGCACAGGACTTAAGAACCGCTCCTCTGTTTAAGAAACACGGCATCCTAAAGGCTGACCAGTTATATTATTTAAAAGCGCTGCAAGTAATCCATCAGAAGAAACTATACGGAATTATGGACTCTGAAAACGCTGAATACCTATTGAGGCACCGAAAACACCGAACACCAAAAATCCGAACAAATTATGGAAGGCAAGCAATGGCGTATCAAATACCTGCGATCTTAAACAAATTTGAAGGTAAGCTAAACTTTGAATGCAAATTAAAAGCATTTAAAAGCCAACTTAGGGAGCTGTTGTTATCTTGCCAATTTAACTATAGCCAAAATTGAAGTATTTTTCATATTTTACTGTCTTCTTACAAAGGAAGGAAGGAAGGAAGGAAAAAGTGGAGAAGGAAGGCAGGGAGGTTAACCAGTTTTGCCTAACCGGTTTGCTACCCTACACATGGGAGCGGGATGGGGGGGATGAAAGATGGGGAGAAGAGATAGAGGGCACATAACACGGCACACACATCGTTGGTTACAGTCTGTCACTCTTGTGCGGTACGTGACATCACTGTCACAGCCGCTTGTCCAAGCCCGTATCCTTCATAAACCGAAGTAGTTCTCACAAAGGATACATAAAACTCTATATAACACAAAATGACTCTAGCAATTGCTCTTATCTTACTTTTGTGTCGTTTTCAAGCAACATTATTCAGTTTCACTGACAATTATATTTCATTTGTATGTTTTTGTACAACAGCTGTTTGTGCTGATTTATTCAAGTAAATTGCTTAGCGTCCTATTATGTATGATTTGTTATGTGTCATTTGTGTGCAACAGTATATGCAATACGTTTGTGTACAGGTGTCAAATGCTGCGTTTTTTTTTACTTTATTTCCTTTGTTTCTAAGATTTGTGTTGTATCTGTAACCGCTGTAGACTGTTTAGGGTCAGAGGCCTCGTCGATGGTCAGAGGCCATCAGCCTTTAGCTTCTGTCCCTGCATCAGGCTCTGTTTTCGTCTGATGCTGAAATGAAATAAATAAATAAATAAATAAATTTCCTGCATATATGGCTCCAATAGTCGTATGTTTTTGTGAGTTTCCTGTATTGTTGCAAAAGCAATTTTCTCTTGGCAGTTCGCAGCGATGTGCCCTTGCTTTCTGCAATTGTAGCAGGTTAACGGTTTCCGTTTTTCAAAAGAACGCGTCGTATCGTTTCGCTGTTTGGGACCATCGTTATCATTCTGAGATACATTCTGTCCTTCTCTTACAGTTTCTTTGGTAAGGGATTCGTCTTCCCGAAACTCGCGACGTGTGATTTGCTTCCGTTCAAAACCCATCTCTCCTATCTGCTTTTTCTACGCGCACTGCCTTGCTGTGCAAGCTGCGGCGGGTGTAATACTCTTCCGCTAACTCTGCTGCCTTGTTTAGCTTAACCTCCTTTAGCCTATCTTGCAGCCAGAGCCTGACATCCTCATCAATGCAACGGTAGAACTGCTCCAACGCGATGCATTCGACGATCTTGTCGCGGTCGTCGTAAACCTCTTCGCCCTTCAGCCATTCCACCAGGTCGGCTTTTAGACGAAACGCGAAGACAACATTCGACTCCCTGCCCTTTTTTGCATACCGGAACCTCTGCCGGAAAGCTTCGGGCGACAATTTGTACTTCCGCAGTAGCGCTTCCTTCACATCACTGTAGCTCTCAAACGCCTCTTTCGATAAGCAAGTTATTACGTCCGATGCCTCCCCAGGAAGCAAGGCTAACAGATTCTGTGCCCAGAGGGATCGCTCAATGCTATTCCGTTGGCACACGTGCTCAAATTTCACGAGGTATTTGGCCATATCCTCTCCGACGACAAATGGTGGAAGTTGATCGCGAATTCTTGGAACGTTAGAAGTGAGACTAGGCGCCGGCGAGCTATTTCGGGTCTCCAGCTCTTTCATTTTAAGCTCGTGCTCACGACGCTCCTTCTCTTTCCTTTCCTCGCGACGTTCCTTTTCTCTCTTTTCCTCCTTTTCCTCCCCGCGACGTTCCTTTTCTGCCTGCTGCTCCCGACGTTCATTGATATCCGCCCAGGCCTCTTCGGCTTCCTCAGCCGTTACGTCCTCAGTCCTCATGACCTCAAGGATCGCATTCTTTCTTTTAGTTGAGCCCAACTCAATGCCCAACTCCTCACAAATTTGGAGAAGTTCTTTGAACTTGTACTTCTCCATCGTTCACACTGTCCTCCTGCTGTTTACCCTTTTTGAATATACCTGCCGTACGCTACTATAATGCTACTAGTAAGACATCCGCAAGTATTTCACACACTGCCCTGTTTACCCCCTCAGCATCCCCTGGTTTTCAAAACAAACACTCTCACTAGGCTTGAAACACACAAGGTTAACACAATGCAACACCAAATCCTTCCCTAAGCTACTATAACCTGTGTCAGAGAAAGTCTGGTGTTTGAGGTAAACTTCAGGCACTCACCGCGCCGAGGTAGCCGATGCCGGTCAATTCCGTAGCTGCCATCCATTGTTACGACTTTGAGGTGGTCCCGTAACGCTCGTCACCCGTTTCGTGACAGAGCGTTGGTAGCGAAGACTCCGAGTCAGGCGTCGGTGAGAATAACGAAAGGGGTTTTATACACTATATACAGGTCATTATACAGGAGAAGATCGGATCGGATCGGCACGGGGGCCGAGAGCTAACAGCAAACGCGACTGTTCCCGCTCGGCGACGTCCGGTGAGACTCCAACGCGTGACACATGTCACTCCACTCGAGAGCGGCACTCGGCTCCCGGTGGGTCGGTGGATCCGGTTCTCCCGGCGGCGGCGTCGGAGCTTATAAAGCCCCGAGAAACGATTGTCACTCAAACGGCCCAATACAAAGCCAGCACTCGACGGTCGTCCGAGAGGTCCAACCAGCGACCGCGCTGGCCACCCGCTTCAAAGTTGCCATGCGCGGTGACCTCCAGGGAAAAGGAAATATGGCGCCGGGCTGTCTAGCACTTTGTTGCACGTTTGGACATGTCGCTTGCCGATGCTTCTCCTCAGGATGCCGCTGCCTGACGGCTCAGCATCTTGACTTGTCAAGGGAGAGTTAGGGCGCTATGCCTTTCGGCGCAGCCCCGGGTTTGTCCAAAGGGCGTTCGCAGAATAAATTCTGCATCTTGTAGATTCGGATTCCGGGCTGGTGGTAATGGCACAACAGTGCCGTATTTCATAACATCCTAGAGGGTTGAGCATAGTCATTGCCTCACATGGCACATCGCATTGTGGCAGAAGTATTAAACTTGAATTGGATTATGGGGCTGTACGTGCCAAAACCACAATCGGATTATGAGGCATGCCGTATAGTGGCGGACTCCGGATTAATTGAAGTGATGTTCTTTGGGGTCCGGAAATCTAGGTGCACGTTCGTTTTCCATTTCGCCCCCGTCGAAATGCAACTACCGCGGTTATGGGATCAAATCCGCGACTTCTAGCAATGTTGTAGCCGCAACGTTACCACGGCGCGCACAGAAATGTTGATTTGACAGTCGACCACTTCCGTAATGTCGCCTGGACCCTGCAGTGCGCTTTAATTAATGCGACTCTGCTTCTGCACGCCCTGCGTAGTCTGTCCGCTTGAGATATTTACCTGGTGTTTATTTTTCAGAAATAGCAGCAACTTACTGTACCATACCTTGAACTTAATATCCTTGTCAAGCGGGCAAGTTAAGTGCACTTATACGGGGAGTGCACTTTGGGACCTTGAGTGACACCTTAGGCTACGCGGTTCTAAACGGGAAAACCATAGAGTTTCTCACTATAACACCTAGAGGGAAATCTGGAACCACCGTCTATGAGAGTTTCCTAAGGGGTGCTGTGGGGGGGCCGTCATGGGAATGACGGTATGTGTGTTTGCGAGGCTTGTGTTGGCTGTGTTGTAAGAGGCTTCGTCTAAAATGTGGATATGGCTTCACGAATAACGCGTTCCTAAAGTAAAATCTTCATAAAAAATGTTCATGCGCGCACATTTCATCTTCCAATGAAGTTTACTCACTTACAATACATAACCAAGCTAAGAAAAGCAAGAATAGACGACAAACTTTTCCAAAGCGAGCCCGAATCTTGTCGTCTGTTCTCCAACTTTAGCGGCCCGCTGATAACTTTTACATTTTAAATACTTGTACCATAGAGTTTCATATTAGTATACCTAGAGGGAAATCTGGCGCTGCGATCGTTCAACCATCATGGGAATGATGGGAAGTACAGGCTTCGGATTGGCATTCTGTTGACTGGCGAACTAGCCTACAAGTATTTTTTTGGCAGTTTTGGTTTCGCTCCAAGCGCAATTGCTATAACCTATCGCAATTGCTATAACCTATAATTGTGAACCTCTCCTCTTGTCCTTTGTGTTTCTTGACTGGTTTTTTCGTTCAACTATGTACCAACTGGCCCGGGTTTCAACCCTTCTGCTATAGCCTGCAGTGGGACAGTGCAACGCAAAGCTCTCTGCCTTTGTTATGTTGCTAGAAGAGGCGATAGCGCGCTGTGCCAGCGACTGGGACGACGTTTGTGCCGCGGTGTGGTGTCGAAGCCCTGACGAGGAAGCGATGGCATCGTAAACGGTGAAAGAACATGTTTTGAGCATTTGGACCTTGGTTTGTTAAGTCTGTTAGGTTGGCGCTGTAGCATTACGGGCTTTATAAAACTTCAGAATAGGAAAAAGAAGGCACTACTAATACAAGACATAGACAGTTGTACTTCTAGTGGCTTGACAATCAAATTTTATTGAGGGCTTCATTATGCATTGCTCATTTATGTGCTCATTGACCTGCGTATTTTAGGACTTTGAGAACACAAACTCACTTGTGGTAGGAAAGGTTGCTGCTTCCTGGCTGTAGTCTAGTGTCGCAAAATTGGTAAGTGCAAAGCCACGCCATAACGCTTCGGAAGCGGTACGTCAATATAAAATATGATGAAGCATACTCGCAGGAGGCCACTAGCGTCCTAGCAAGCACTGCAGCAGGTGTGTTTAAAAGTACTTGAAAACGTTCAGCAATCGTGACAGCCGACGCAGCCTTTCGAAAGAGCGAGAGAGTTCGCAAGTGCTTCTCGTCTGCGAGAAAAGTCTCGCGTTTGCAGCGAGCAGGCGCCGTAGCAGACGACACTTAATGTAGCATTCCTCTCAAGGGCGCAACACTTTTTCAGAATACAACATTTTTATTTCCATAAATACTTTATAAGTATTTTTATATAAGTACATGCACGGTTGTTATTGCTGTTTCAAAAATAAATAAATAAGTATTCTCTGGCGTTAAATCGGGAACAGTATCGCACAAGAATGCATACCCTGGTGTGCCCTGTTGATAAACCATAGTAAACCATGCTTCCATCTCAAAGTCATACAAAGTTTATGTAGCGTGTTGGACGTTATATAACATACTGCAGAAATAAAATTACATTTTACGCGATAATATTTGAGTATAGCTTTGTTTACTGGTCCGCAAGCAAATGCTACTAGTCTAAAGATCGAAGTCAATCCGAAGCCTGTACTTCCCATCATATCCATGTAGGTTGAGGCAACGCTCATGAGAGCCCCCGTATGTATTTAGATAGGAGCATCCGACCTAATGTTTCTTCTTAGGAGGTGGCCGAGCTGCATTGTGAGCCCCCCCGAACGAAATTTCTGGCTACGCCACTGGCCAGGAAGCAGCAACGTTTCCTACCACGAGTACGTTCGTGTTCTCCTAAGTCCTAAAACACACATTTCAATGAGCATATAAACGAGCAATACGTAATGAAGCCCTCAATAAAATTTGATTGTCAAGCGACTGGAAGTACAACTGTCTATGTCTTGTATCAGTAGTGCCTTCCTTCTGCTCTTCTGAGTTTCATAAAGCACGTAATGCTAGAACGCCAACCTAGTACACTTAACTAACCAAAGTCAAAACGGTCAACACACATTCTTTCACCGTTTATGATGCCGTAGTTTTCTCGTTAGGGCTTCGACACCACACCGCGACACAAACATTGGCCCAGCCGCTGGCTTAGCGCGTTATCGCCACTTCGAGCAACATAGAAAAGGTACAGAGCTTTGCGTCGCACCGTCCCACTGCGGGTTATAGCAATTGCGCTTGGAGCAAAACCAAAACTGCCAAAAATACCTGTAAACTAGTTCGCCAGTCAACACAATACCAATCCGTAGTCTGTACTTCCCATCATTCCCATGATAGTTGAACGATCACAGCGCCAGATTTCCCTCTAGTTATAGCAATATGAAACTCTATGGGGGAAAACCAACGTTTTTAGTTGGGGAAAACGGAGTGCACTCGCACTAAAAAACATGGCGACAAACTAAAAGCATGTTTTTTGAAGATGTAAATTAACATAAAAAACCTTCTAAAAGGCGATTGCTGTAGTCGTATTATAAATAAAAAACAATCTTAATCTATATTTACTCAACAAAAAACGAAAATATTTTTATCATAATAGTTACAAGTCAAGGCCGGCCAAGACGAATGCCTAGCCAATCCAGAACAAGATGGTAATGTGCGACGAGGCGGCATTTGATCCTGCTAGAACAGAATGTCAGCGAGTTCTGTTCTGATTATTTTGTTAAAGCTCTTCAACAGCTAGAACCAACTTCTGTGTCCTTTTTCTATGCATTACATTTTGTATCGTTGAAACCGCTGGCGGCGAGGCCACGCACTCGACCAGCAAAGTACGTTCCGTGAACGCACTCCGACCGGAGTGCACTCTTCTGCGAGTACACTCAGCTTGCGACGTTTAGATTTGGGAAAGTGCACTTAACACCGAGTGCACTCTCCGTAAGTGCACTTGCCCGCTTGACAGGGGTATAAGCTTATCCAGTTTCTCCGCAAGCGCTATCGTATTTTAGTAGGGTTTCCTTACCTTACCTCTTCTCCTATCTACGTCCCCTCTGGACTCGCACGTTAGTAGAAAGGGAAGCACTGCAGTTTCTGCAATGCTTCTGAGGGGACTCACGGATAATTGCGGCTGTCAAGAGGCTAATGTGGTGACGCACAGGGAGCTCCAGAGAGCATTGTGCACATTCGACGCGGTGAAGTGAAAACGAGTTTCTGGCGTCGCCTTTCCTCCCTGACTCGCTGCTCTGAACTACACCCCCACCGCGGTGTGCCGCACAGCAGCAGTCACAGCAGCAGCAGCAGTGGGAAAGTCGAAGGAAGAGACAAATTGTATCTTCGACTGGTCGCCTCCATCCCCTGAATCAGAGTCGGGCAGATTCGGCGTTCCCCAAGCTCAGAGGTAGAGGACAAGCGCGCAAGCCCAACGTGCGACTCGCTCTTGGAAGAGGAAATGACAGATGCGAAACCACGTGACTACTGCCAACGTACGATGTTTCGCCTATCCAAAGCTCTCAGCGCTGCCGGGAAAACCGGCACACGCGCCGGCGGGACGAGCGTTCGTCGAGACGCCAGCATGCCGTGGCTTAGCTTGCCCATAGGTTACGGTGGGCCGTCGCCAACAGCAGCGACGCGGCGCTGTGATGACGTTTCAATCTCGACGACTGCTCCGACGACAGGGCTCGGAGCGCCTCAGAGCGCTCGAAGATGGAGGAGAGCAATCGAGAAGAACCAGCCGAACGCAGAGCGCATGCACACCCTCTTTCAACCAGTCGAAGACAACGCCGCTCGCGAGAGCGCTCCAGAGCGCTCAGAAACGACCAACCGAAGATGGCAAAAGAAAGCTTCGCTTTTAATAAAATCACAGCCGGCGGTTATCTTGCTTCTCACTGCAGGAGCTGTGGCTGTGACCCTGCCTTCAACAGATGTGCTGCTTTCGGACGTTATCGTAATTAGCTGACACTTGAAATGCGAGAAGCTGAAGCCACAGCAAGATTCGAAGAGATGCGTGTAAGCTCGCCGTCGGTAGCTTTATCGTCTAAATAATTGACGTTCATTGCTATGTCGGCACGTGTAGGTTGAGCAGTGTCTTCGTTTGTTGTTTTGCATTGAATGCAAAAGCTTTCACAGGCGTCACGAAATAAACAGTAGGAAGTTTAGCACCTCCTTCCATGTCCCGTGTTTCTTCTTGTTTCCATCAGTCATTCTGAGTTGCGCTAATTCAAGAAAATTACATTTCGAGCGGCCTGAAACCGCGTTTATAATACCAATATCTGCTTAAATAATTTCTCCACCTCCTCTTCATTCAGATTAATTATAACTGAGAAGAGCACAGGGCACAACCGCTCGACGCTTTGGCATTTTGCTCTTCCTTTGGAGTCTTGTGTCACACGGGCACATTTGGAAGGCCTTCCAGTCGACGGCCTTCGAAACGCCACAACTCTATCGACTGAAAGGAGTTGTCGCGATGCTACACGGCACTTTCGAAAGGCCGTTGAGTAGTTCAGGCGTTTCTCGCAAAATTGTGTGGCGCTGCGGATTTTTATTTTCGTTTTCATGTCACGAAAAGCAAAAGAACATTAAAACCACTTAAAAGCGCTATGGCGGCGGTATGACGGCAGCCGGCAGCACAAGGAGTAGAGGGAGAGTGTTATAGACAACATGGAGGAAGGAATGAACACAAGCACGTCGCTGCTGTCGAGAGTACGTGCAGTTCACACGTATCAAGTGGCAAAAATACTTTATTTAATAATTAATAACACTCATATATAGTATTTTTAGAGCATTTTGGTTTGATTTGTTCTTTCTAATCATGAGTACGAGCACACTGTGAACGAGAGGGCATGTTCGTGCTGTTTCCGCTTCCGTTGCTTGGTTGTGAAACAAAGACGACGACGACGACGAGAACAGAACGCGCCCTCTCTCTCGTGCGTTAGGCAGTTTCGAGCAAAGATCCTCGAGTAGAGGCAGCTGAAGAAGAAGAAGACGCCAAGTTGACGGCAACGGATGCATTGCGCTTGGTAAGTGAACCTTCCTTACTGCATGAAGCTTGTCATATAGGGCTCACACTTTCACTATGTGCATATAGCGTATTGCGTGGGGGTGCGCCATTCAGTCGCCGTGACTTTCGTGATTAGCCATCGTGTGAAAAGACGGTGAAATTTTGCTAGAAATTCTCCCCCGTGGACTACATAGGCTTAACGACCTAAAGCTATTCACAAGCTATCAGACCCAATGTATACGTTGAAGAGACTCAAATTTCTTAGATCGCTGTAGATGCATAAAATTGAGCAGCCTCAAAAACGCATCATTCCAACTGTGTGCGTGCGTGTGACGTGCATGTAATGTCAGAGTCTGACGTACCAGATACTCATGTGCTGTGCGGGCAACTTTTAATTGCTTTTAGCTTCGCTTTACTACAAAGTAAAGAAGATGTGATCCTCGTCAATTTATAGCGGCGAGATTATTTTTAAGAGGAAGCTGTAGCTTGAAGCGTTCACATGCATGCATAGATGCATGTGAAAGGAGAAATACTTTTTCTAGACAACCACAGCACCGATTTTGATAAGATTTGTTGGGGTTAAAAGCGGAAAGTTAAAACCCAGCGGCTGCAGAAGTGAATCTTCAATTTATGCTGTATGGTTTTAGAAAAAAATATAATGAAAGTTGAAGAAATAAAGAAGCTTAAGTAATTATTTTACAACTCAGTCTCGGCAATGACATCATAATTTTGTAAACTACAGCTAACAATACATATAAAGTGGAAAAAACGGATGTATTACACACCGAGCTGAAATGTATACGACCAATTTGCGAGTAGGACTTTTGCATAGCCCTCGTAAACCTTGCAGTAGTTGCACCATGAGCTGCAAATTCACAAAACGAATTTGTACGCTTTGGATGGTCTAACAGATGCAATTTACGGAATTGCGACATTCGTTTTTGGTGCAGAGTTACGGAATTGCAAAGTTAGTCGCGTGTCTTTCTTTCTTCTTCTTTTTTTTTTTTTTTTTTTTCCAACCACGGCCGCGCTCGACCTCTAGCTCGAACGCCCCCGTGTCTCACTGTAGCCTTTTCTGTGCACCGCGGGCGTCGACCCATAGGTCCAGCTCGAGCCGGTTCCGGGTCGCAGTCTGAATCTGTAGGAACGCCGCAGTATAGATGCACCGTGCTCACGCAGTCGGAGCATGATTGGCGACATTTAGGAATCCGCGTTGCTCACGCTGCTGCCAGCGTGGCCTGGCATTGCTTGCACCGCGTGGCAGTTGCGCCGCGGTCGACGCACGGCGGAGGGACGCGGGCCTCGTTTCGACCACGCGCGCCCGAGGAAATCGCGCTTGTCGCTCCTATTTAGGCAGCATTTAGGACTGGCGCCTGCGCCACGTGAGCCGTCTCGCAGAGCTAGATATCAAGCGGCGCCACTGTAGTTGTACAAAGTATTACGAAACGTTTTGATTGAGAACATCTGCCTTGCGTGCGCTCACGATGACGATAAAAAAAAAAAGAAGATTATTTTAGCGATTAGTGTTCGGCTACAAAATCGGAGCTGAATTTTCCGTCAAATGAATTTCGTGCCGAAACCTTAGCGCTGGTAAGCCAGTGTGATGTCGAGGACTTCAGCGTATCGCCTCCTTTGGCGCAGGACAAGTTCTTAAACCTTGCTGGGTTGTCATATGCTTTCCTAGCGTACGGTTTCGTCCTGCATTGCCTTCTTTATTCTCTAACGGAAATACTTAACTAGACCTGGGATAAGACAATGCCAAAATCAGTGACGCCATGCGAACTGCAGATCGGCGGCACCATCCATCTTTTGGTTCTGCGTCTCTTTTTCTCCCTCTCTTACCAAGCCTCGTCTTAAGGTGAGAGTGGTCATTTTGGTATTGGAGAGGCGTACTCAATTAGCGACCTAGCCCGAATTAGTATTTCTGCTTAGCGTATCTTTAAGAACCTTGTTGTCCCATTTCCGAAAGAAACGAATAGTATTGTATCGCTTCTGTGCCTGATGCAGGTCGCAACACAAACGCCCAGTAAACTCAGGACACATCAGCGCAGCAGAATATGGAAGAACCGGCTGCTGCGTTCAACCTCACCCTGGCTGAACGAGGAGGTTTGACAGAAGATTCCCGCGCGAGCGCACGTTTGGACAACCTGCTACGATGTACGGCCACGCCTAAGAGCACTTGTCAACTTCAGGATCACCTTAAGAAGGTCAATGACTTGCTATTTTACGCTAAGTTGGAACTGCGGGAACTGCCGGCACTGTGCGGGCAGCTAGGGCTAGTGAGCCTGGAGGAGAAGTACCTGTATATGCCCTGGGGGCAGGAAAGTATATTCCATCAAGCAATAGCGCTTGCTTACCAGATTCTGAAGACGCACCCGTGCGTACTGCACGTCCACATTGGCCGTGATGTATTCTCGTCGAATGGACTGCTAATTTGCGACGCCCTCAAATTCAACCGTTCCACCAGGGCACTGAATATCGATTTCAGAAGGTCTGTCGCTAACCATAATCTCGGCGACGTCTTCTGTTCTTTGAAACAACTGGAGGAATTAGAATGTCTGGCGCCGGGGTTAAGCGACGAACTGTCATCTGCTCTCTCGACTGTTGTTCGCGTCAGCACATCGCTGATGTCTCTCAAGGTTGCAGAGCTGTGTATGACAGGCAGCACGGCAAGGGCATTCGTCGCAGGTCTTAAAGAAAATACAACGCTGAAAGAGCTGTCAATGCACGGTTCTGTTATACGCGAAGCTGGACCGGAAGAGTTCGCGCAGTACCTGAGAGAGAACACCTCGCTGACAAAACTGAGCGTAACGTCAGACGGTGCCGATAGTCGAAACTCCTCTAACTGGATAGCTGAAGGCCTCCTCTACAACAAGGCGATCAAGACCGTCAACCTGAATAACGTTCAGTTTGACCAAGAGAACGCCAGACTGACAGCGAGGACTTTCGCGGAAAATCGAGTTATTCGAAGCTTCAACTTAGTTTTGTGTTCGCCACCTTTGTTTGAGCCGAGCATAGACTACAGCTCCTGGTATGCCCCATTATGCAACAGCGAGACGTTGGAAGAACTCAGCCTTCCTATGTTCATATGGAACACGGCGCAGTGGGTGGAATTCTTCTGGGTCGCTTCGAAAAAAGACACTCTAAAAAAATTGAGCATTTCCGACCTTCCCACAGCTAATCGTGACATGCACGTGCTGTGCAAAGTACTCAAAGAAAGCGGTGCCGAAGAGAAAGTCTCGTTCGGAACCTACTTCGTCGACAGCAACTTAGATTTGATTTACTGTAAGGCATTCTCGGACGTGGATCTATCCTGCAGCCGCAATATTGTAGGAGAGCTCTCATGTGCCTTGCAGGAATTTATGCACATAACATCCGTGCAAATGTATATCAGGCTGGGTGATGTGGCACTCGTTTGGGCAGTCGCCGCGTGCGTAGAAGCTGCGACGTTCCTCCGGAAACTGAGGCTGATTATGTGGTCGCACTATGACGACCCGATCGAAGATATAAACGCATCTTGGACAAAGATAGTCGAGTCGCTTTCCAGGAACACGAGCATCAAGGAGCTGGACGTGTACGTTCTTACCACCTCCAGTAACAGCGGTAACGGCCACGTGCCAGACCAACACCGAGTCGAGCGTCTCGCTCAAGTTATCAAGTCCAGCCGGACCATACGCAGAGTCTCGCTAGGCGCTGGCGAACCAGGCATGGTCACCGCCTTGCTTCGGCGTTTATCTGAGGAGATCGCGGACAACTACAACCTTGTCCAGGTCGACTTGTATGAATTATTGGACACAGAAGCGGCGCGGAACTACTACAACGTTTGCGGCACGGTGCGTCGAAACTGCGGCCTGGTGACACGCGCGGCGCAGTTCGCCAGAGGACGTACACTGGACAGGTGAGTGTATACTACGTATTCCTCCAGAGTGTCGTTCAGTCATGCGCGTAACGTTGTTACGCACGCAGTTTAGTCAAAATTTTACTATGCCATTACATGCCTTTCTAGACTGGCACCACGCATGCTGGACAAACCTCGCCAGAATGGTCCCATGTAGGCGTGTCGTGGGCCATTGTCTTGTATGCTGACATTCGCCTTTCCTGATCAAGCAACAAGGGTGCTATAACGTAAAGCTATTCCAAAGTTTTCCAATTCTGCAATCAGCCTTCCGCCATTAGTCTAAAAACTTTTTTGAACCACCCCCACTTCGCCTGTCACGCGACGTCACGAAAACCGCGATAGCTCCCCATATGATATGACGTGAACACACTGATTATGCATGACTGGAAAGAACGAAAGAAAAAGTTGTTTATGATTCGACGAATTTTTGCTATCAGCGCTCGGCTATTGGTCAAAAGTTTTCGGGCGACACCCACTTGACCTGCCTGTCACGCGACGTCACAAAACCGCGAGAACTCACCACGTAAAAGTGACGTGTACGCGTTGAAGATGCATTAATATGCCGAAGAAAACTGAGTTTTCTTCTGAATAGCCGCAGGCTGCCCCGTTCCGAAAGGAATAAAAGATGGCTGCCGCCGATGGCTCAGGCACTGGCTACTCGCACCTGCCGGAGAGCATGGGTTTATTTGCATACAATAAAGCTTTTTGCTTAGCCGTGTAACGTTTTCGAGCACTTTCAGCATGTTTACAACCTCGTTCTGCCAACTATTCTTTGCTGAGGATCCGTTTTAGTGGCATTGTTAACCTTCCGCTGCATGCCGTCGCGATTTCCTACCAGCCACCGCAAGTAAGGTAAAGTGGACCAATCACCGACGCCGGCACCACCCTCTTCATCCGGTTATCGATTTTCAGTGCACTTGTTCGACCCCATCCAATCCCTGTCCACTTGAGCGTGCTCCTCGCCTCTTGTCAGCGAATTAGATAAGACAATTAAGCAACTCAGTGTAGGCAATGTTATTCTTTTTAAAACAAAAAAAGTGACCTCATATAAACGAGGACATCTCTCCGTCAAGACAGTCCTGCGGGTCACCGCCCGATGTCGGCGGTTACGCAAATTTGACGTCAGGAGATTGGAATAAAAACATATTGGAATAGTTTTGCGTTATAGGGCCCAAGGATAGCTACAGACACGCACGTTAGTACAGTGAGATGCGTGAATTTGGAGACAAGAGCTGTTATTCAAGAAGTGAAAATGTCTTTTTTCTAGTCCCCGGTCTTGTTTCTGTGCGTGACACTTTGCTCATGAAACCACTAGGCTGTGCATTATTCCATCAACCGCCGTTGTCGGTTCGACTTGTGTACACACCATGTGTATACTGGAGTGCAGCCCCCATGGCAGGAGTAATAGGCTTCGAAATGCATTTGCCTCGTCTACCGTAAGCCACTGACTTGAGACAACTTGCTTTGAGCATGAATCTCTAAATGGAACGGTCGCTGATACTGTTCCCTTCCCTGTGCAGCTGGCTGCTACCGCCACCTTTTACCACCAATGCCACTCTACGCCGGGCTAACCTCAATAATCGCCAAGGTTCAACACAAGAGCACGACGTATCGCCACATGAAGTTGCTTACTGCAGCTGCATGCTGTATTCGTTTCACAGAAGGCAGCGCGACGATAGCGGTAACGTGACATTAAGGCACCGTGTGCTACTTAGGAAACGGTGCCAACCCAGAGATCTCGAATAGACGGTGCAGACTGGAAGTTAACTGGAATATCATATCGTAGCATACTACAATATGATATTATAATAATATTTAGAGAACGGGAGAAGCGTGCGCCAGCGGGCGTACACTTCTCCCGCTCTCTTATAGTCGAGGCCTCCTGCTAGCTTTACGCGATGTTTAGTGACGAAGGAATTGTCGTAATAAAGAGACGAGATCTCACCAATACGCGACTATTTGTTGTTACTCTTTTAACAAAACAGTTGCACGCTAGATTTCATCTCATGTACTCCAGGAATTCACCAACTGGCAACTAACTAGAACTTATATACTCGGAGCTTCAAGTGCAGCTTGGATGGACGCGGTCTAAGGTTCTGCCAGCGCTCGCGTTAATTCTTTACGAAGCTGGATTACATGATTGCCGATGCTCATTGCAGGTTGACTTGCTTATACAGCGTCTCCAGTAACCACTACGTCCGTAATTGTCCGTGTGGCGTTTAATTTTTTTTTATTGCGATAGCAATTGGACACTCCAGGCGGATTTCTGCCGTCGCCGTCCCCGTGATGTTCCGTAAAAAGTCCAAAGCCGATAACACCGTCGCCCCGCGCCCTACGCCGTATGTGCGAATGAAAGCGTGCGAGCAGAGCCGACAATCGGAGACTCAATCTCGCCCGCGCGAAAGGAGGAAAGCGGGCAAGAAGCATGCAGTCTTCCGTCGCGCGCGAGGCACCGGGGGGCACGGTGCCTTTTCACGGTAATTTTACCCCGGCTGCAACTGCGTATGTGGCGGCTGCGCGCGATCGCGCTTACGTATCTTGAGAGCGATCAGAGTATTGAGAGCGATCAGAGAACTGCACGCAAAGCACATTGTGCTTTGCGTGCTGTTGTGCTGCCCCTATTGTTTTTTCCAGCCCGTTGAGATGAATAATGCCAATGTAAGAAGGCCCAAAATACTCTATTGGGCAGCCACCTACGAGCATGACAGGCCTTGTGATGAAATAACAGTCGTCGGGGCACGCTTGAAAGGCACATTTAGCATCTGCACTTCAAAGCGCAGCCATGTCGTACCCATTGTAGGTGAAACAGCAGCAATCAACGCGAAAATGACAGCCACTGTTGGCAGCTTGCATGCAAAAACACATTCATGTGGTCGCATTGCTTATTTTGGTTACCTGGCCCAGGCAAGTAATGCGAATAAGAGAACAATTATCAAACATCATTAGGTTAGTGAGGCCAAAAATACTCATTCGGGTAACTATTAATAGCAGTAGTCGAGGGCACGCTTGAAAGCCACCATTAGCAGTCTGCACGTCAAAGCGCAGTCAAGCTGTTGCCACTGTTGGTGAAACGGCAGCAATCAACGCGAAAATGACAGCCACTGTTGGCAGCTTGCATGCAAAAACACATTCATGTGGTGGCATTGCTTATTTTGGTTACCTGGCCCAGGCAAGTAATGCGAATAAGAGAACAATTATCAAAGATCATTAGCTTAGTGAGGCCCAGAAAACTAATTTGGGTAGCTATTAATAGCAGTAGTCAAGGGCACGCTTGAAAGGCACCATTAGCACTCTGCACATCAAAGCGCAGTCAAGCTGTCGATACTGTTGGTGAAACGGCAGCAATCAACGCGGAAATGACAGCCACTGTTGGCAGCTTGCATGCAAACGCACATTCATGTGGTGGCATTGCTTATTTTGGTTACCTGGCCCAGGCAAGTAATGCGAATAAGAGAACGATTATCAAACATCATTAGCTTAGTGAGGCCCAGAAAACTAATTTGGGTAGCTATTAATAGCAGTAGTCAAGGGCACGCTTGAAAGGCACCATTAGCAGTCTGCACGTCAAAGCGCAGTCAAGCTGTCGCCACTGTTGGTGAAACGGCAGCAATCAATGCGAAAATGACAGCCACTGTTGGCAGCTTGCATGCAAACACACATTCATGTGGTGGCATTGCTTATTTTGGTTACCTGGCCCAGGCAAGTAATGCGAATAAGAGAACAATTATCAAACATCATTAGCTTAGTGAGGCCCAAAATACTCATTCGGGTAACTATTAATAGCAGTAGTCGAGGGCGCGCTTGAAAGCCACCATTAGCAGTCTGCACGTCAAAGCGCAGTCAAGCTGTCGCCACTGTTGGTGTAACGGCAGCAATCAACGCGAAAATGAGAGCCACTGTTGGCAGCTTGCATGCAAACGCACATTCATGTGGTGGCATTGCTTATTTTGGTTACCTGGCCCAGGCAAGTAATGCGAATAAGAGAACAATTATCAAACATCATTAGCTTAGTGAGGCCCAGAAAACTAATTTGGGTAGCTATTAATAGCAGTAGTCAAGGGCACGCTTGAAAGGCACCATTAGTAGTCTGCACGTCAAAGCGCAGTCAAGCTGTCGCCACTGTTGGTGAAACGGCAGCAATCAATGCGAAAATGACAGCCACTGTTGCCAGCTTGCATGCAAACACACATTCATGTGGTGGCATTGCTTATTTTGGTTACCTGGCCCAGGCAAGTAATGCGAATAAGAGAACAATTATCAAACATCATTAGCTTAGTGAGGCCCAAAATACTCATTCGGGTAACTATTAATAGCAGTAGTCGAGGGCGCGCTTGAAAGCCACCATTAGCAGTCTGCACGTCAAAGCGCAGTCAAGCTGTCGCCACTGTTGGTGTAACGGCAGCAATCAACGCGAAAATGACAGCCACTGTTGGCAGCTTGCATGCGAAAACACATTCATGTGGTCGCATTGCTTATCTTGGTTACCTGGCCCAGGCAAGTAATGTGAATAAGAGAACAATTATCAAACATCATTAGGTTAGTGAGGCCAAAAATACTCATTCGGGTAACTATTAATAGCAGTAGTCGAGGGCACGCTTGAAAGCCACCATTAGCAGTCTGCATGTCAAAGCGCAGTCAAGCTGTTGCCACTGTTGGTGAAACGGCAGCAATCAACGCGAAAATGACAGCCACTGTTGGCAGCTTGCATGCGAAAACACATTCAGGTTAGGCATTGCTTATTTTGGTTACCTGGCCCAGGCAAGTAATGCGAATAAGAGAACAATTATCAAACATCATTAGGTTAGTGAGGCCAAAAATACTCATTCGGGTAACTATTAATAGCAGTAGTCGAGGGCACGCTTGAAAGCCACCATTAGCAGTCTGCACGTCAAAGCGCAGTCAAGCTGTTGCCACTGTTGGTGAAACGGCAGCAATCAGCGCGAAAATGACAGCCACTGTTGGCAGCTTGCATGCAAAAACACATTCATGTGGTGGCATTGCTTATTTTGGTTACCTGGCCCAGGCAAGTAATGCGAATAAGAGAACAATTATCAAACATCATTAGGTTAGTGAGGCCAAAAATACTCATTCGGGTAACTATTAATAGCAGTAGTCGAGGGCACGCTTGAAAGCCACCATTAGCAGTCTGCACGTCAAAGCGCAGTCAAGCTGTCGCCACTGTTGGTGTAACGGCAGCAATCAACGCGAAAATGACAGCCACTGTTGGCAGCTTGCATGCGAAAACACATTCATGTGGTCGCATTGCTTATTTTGGTTACGTGGCCCAGGCAAGTAATGCGAATAAGAAAACAATTATCAAACATCATTAGCTTAGTGAGGCCCAGAAAACTAATTTGGGTAGCTATTAACAGCAGTAGTCAAGGGCACGCTTGAAAGGCACCATTAGCACTCTGCACATCAAAGCGCAGTCAAGCTGTCGATACTGTTGGTGAAACGGCAGCAATCAACGCGGAAATGACAGCCACTGTTGGCAGCTTGCATGCAAACGCACATTCATGTGGTGGCATTGCTTATTTTGGTTACCTGGCCCAGGCAAGTAATGCGAATAAGAGAACAATTATCAAACATCATTAGCTTAGTGAGGCCCAGAAAACTAATTTGGGTAGCTATTAATAGCAGTAGTCAAGGGCACGCTTGAAAGGCACCATTAGCAGTCTGCACGTCAAAGCGCAGTCAAGCTGTCGCCACTGTTGGTGAAACGGCAGCAATCAATGCGAAAATGACAGCCACTGTTGCCAGCTTGCATGCAAACACACATTCATGTGGTGGCATTGCTTATTTTGGTTACCTGGCCCAGGCAAGTAATGCGAATAAGAGAACAATTATCAAACATCATTAGCTTAGTGAGGCCCAAAATACTCATTCGGGTAACTATTAATAGCAGTAGTCGAGGTCGCGCTTGAAAGCCACCATTAGCAGTCTGCACGTCAAAGCGCAGTCAAGCTGTCGCCACTGTTGGTGTAACGGCAGCAATCAACGCGAAAATGACAGCCACTGTTGGCAGCTTGCATGCGAAAACACATTCATGTGGTCGCATTGCTTATTTTGGTTACCTGGCCCAGGCAAGTAATGCGAATAAGAGAACAATTATCAAACATCATTAGGTTAGTGAGGCCAAAAATACTCATTCGGGTAACTATTAATAGCTGTAGTCGAGGGCACGCTTGAAAGCCACCATTAGCAGTCTGCATGTCAAAGCGCAGTCAAGCTGTTGCCACTGTTGGTGAAACGGCAGCAATCAACGCGAAAATGACAGCCACTGTTGGCAGCTTGCATGCGAAAACACATTCATGTGGTCGCATTGCTTATTTTGGTTACCTGGCCCAGGCAAGTAATGCGAATAAGAGAACAATTATCAAACATCATTAGGTTAGTGAGGCCAAAAATACTCATTCGGGTAACTATAATAGCAGTAGTCGAGGGCACGCTTGAAAGCCACCATTAGCAGTCTGCACGTCAAAGCGCAGTCAAGCTGTTGCCACTGTTGGTGAAACGGCAGCAGTCAACGCGAAAATGACAGCCACTGTTGGCAGCTTGCATGCAAAAACACATTCATGTGGTGGCATTGCTTATTTTGGTTACCTGGCCCAGGCAAGTAATGCGAATAAGAGAACAATTATCAAACATCATTAGCTTAGTGAGGCCCAAAATACTCATTCGGGTAACTATTAATAGCAGTAGTCGAGGGCACGCTTGAAAGCCACCATTAGCAGTCTGCATGTCAAAGCGCAGTCAAGCTGTCGCCACTGTTGGTGTAACGGCAGCAATCAACGCGAAAATGACAGCCACTGTTGGCAGCTTGCATGCGAAAACACATTCATGTGGTCGCATTGCTTATTTTGGTTACCTGGCCCAGGCAAGTAATGCGAATAAGAGAACAATTATCAAACATCATTAGGTTAGTGAGGCCAAAAATACTCATTCGGGTAACTATTAATAGCAGTTGTTGAGGGCACGCTTGAAAGCCACCATTAGCAGTCTGCACGTCAAAGCGCAGTCAAGCTGTTGCCACTGTTGGTGAAACGGCAGCAATCAACGCGAAAATGACAGCCACTGTTGGCAGCTTGCATGCAAAAACACATTCATGTGGTGGCATTGCTTATTTTGGTTACCTGGCCCAGGCAAGTAATGCGAATAAGAGAACAATTATCAAACATCATTAGCTTAGTGAGGCCCAAAATACTCATTCGGGTAACTATTAATAGCAGTAGTCGAGGGCACGCTTGAAAGCCACCATTAGCAGTCTGCACGTCAAAGCGCAGTCAAGCTGTCGCCACTGTTGGTGTAACGGCAGCAATCAACGCGAAAATGACAGCCACTGTTGGCAGCTTGCATGGGAAAACACATTCATGTGGTCGCATTGCTTATTTTGGTTACCTGGCCCAGGCAAGTAATGCGAATAAGAGAACAATTATCAAACAGCATTAGGTTAGTGAGGCCAAAAATACTCATTCGGGTAACTATTAATAGCAGTAGTCGAGGGCACGCTTGAAAGCCACCATTAGCAGTCTGCATGTCAAAGCGTAGTCAAGCTGTTGCCACTGTTGGTGAAACGGCAGCAATCAACGCGAAAATGACAGCCACTGTTGGCAGCTTGCATGCAAAAACACATTCATGTGGTGGCATTGCTTATTTTGGTTACCTGGCCCAGGCAAGTAATGCGAATAAGAGAACAATTATCAAACATCATTAGCTTAGTGAGGCCCATAAAACTAATTTGGATAGCTATTAATAGCAGTAGTCAAGGGCACGCTTTAAAGGCACCATTAGCAGTCTGCACGTCAAAGCGCAGTCAAGCTGTCGCCACTGTTGGTGAAACGGCAGCAATCAACGCGAAAATGACAGCCACTGTTGGCAGCTTGCATGCAAACACACATTCATGTGGTGGCATTGCTTATTTTGGTTACCTGGCCCAGGCAAGTAATGCGAATAAGAGAACAATTATCAAACATCATTAGCTTAGTTAGGCCCAAAATACTCATTCGGGTAACTAGTAATAGCAGTAGTCAAGGGCACGCTTGAAAGGCACCATTAGCAGTCTGCACGTCAAAGCGCAGTCATGCAGCAGGCATTGTTGTATTTGTTTATCTCACTGGGCAAGTAATACCAATGTAAGCACAATTATTCACCCTGAATAGCTCTGTTAGCATTGTTTGTACTAAAAAATGCTGAGTGAAGTTGAATGTGTTTTATTGAGGCAATTATTTAATTCACAAGCCATCGGCATAGTGATGGACAGCCAGGTTCAGACAATGACATTTGTGAAGTAATAAATGGTGAAAGTTGCAAAAGCTCTCAGTGCACTGCTTTGCTCGGCTCCATTCACTGAAAAATGTCTTTGCAACAATGAAAGCGTCAGACAGGAAATGACTCCCCACTGCACAATGTTATTTGTTTTGAAAATTTTTACCATCATATGTGATGGACAGCGAAACCGTCTATTTACTAAGCCTGAATGCATGAAAAATGCAACAGCATAGAAAGGTGTTGCTTCACAATATGCAGCCTTTCATGTGCACTTCTGGCGAGCTGCCACATGTACTGATGCATAAACATGAACAGAGGTAAGAGGCAAAGTTGCTGTGCAACCCACATGACGCTTTTAAGAAAATGCTTTCTGTTTTCTGTAAGAGAACCTTTCTGTTTTCATAGGCGATCAAAATTTGTTTGGAGCAAGTTGGTTCATCATATTGCAGCAACAACACAAGAAGCAAGGACAGAAAGCACAGCGAGTAGGCAGATTGAGAAGACGAGGTAGACCAGTGAGAAAGGTTTTAATGAGATGGAAGAGGCCAGCCCTGCAGTGTGCAGGAGTTAGTGCTTTGAATGAGATTCGTTAATGAAAATGTGTAAAGACTTTGCTGAAAGAAAACTAGCAAAAACAACTGCTAATATAAAATAAAAGGACAGAAATTAGAGTAAGCGCAAACATGAATGGAAGCAGGCACGCAAACGCGAAAACTAATAAAAACTCAAATATAAAGAAATGTGGGAAATAAAAAAAAAATGAAAAACGCAAGAAAACATACACACATTTACAAACAGACCTGGGTAGAGGTATTATAGGAGCGGGTCCACATGCTGCTGTGCCTACCTTCTCGTATGTTTTTTTTTTTTTTACCGTTTTCTTAACACTGTCTTGGGAATCTTTAATTGCAACATATCACGAGAATCAAAAAGCAGCGCGAAGCTATGTAGTGGGAAACCATATCGAGCGCTGGCAACACAACTTATGCGTGACTGTGCCACAGCACGCATTATATAATGCAGCTTGCGCGCGCGATGAGCACTGGTGGAAAGCAATCAATCGACGGTGCTACACAACGCACGAGCACCGCCGTTAGACGCTCGGCCATCTCACTGCTGAAAACGATCGTTCACGCTAAGTTGACGGCGACAAATTTTTGCGTTGGAGGCTTCTTTTGCAAATATTTTCTCTTGAGACGCTCGTAGGTTTGTTTCATGCGCGCACGCTTTTCTCATTTCTCCTGAGAATGGTTTTGCTCCATCACTTCACCCCGTCCGACGAGAAACGCAGCAACACAGTACACGAACACACCCGCCGCTGACAGTAGGCACCAGACTTTGGCAAACTTTTCTCATCGTAACTTCACTCGGGAACGAAATAAAACAGACATGGAACAAACAGGCAGGATGTGTGTTTGCAGCGGTCGCCGTGGGATCCTGTTTTTAGGCAAAGCGTAGTGCAGCGTCAGCGATGCTCGCTGCAGTGTTTCTTCGCCGGATCACGGCTTAGAATAAACGCACGCCGCACAAATGCCTCCATCGTAAGCTCGCAGTAATATTTCCGGCATGATAGACAATCACAAACAGTTTGGGAATTCACTGTGACGAGGCGTTGACGCGCACAGTTGACGCGACTTCGCCCAGTTCGAAGCGCGGGCGGCCACCTTCTCCGACGGCGGGGTCACCGGCCGTCCGGCGCATGACGTCGATCCAGAGTGTGCGCCCATTGGTGGATGTTCGTGTGCATCCGCCTCGGAGGAGTAAACGCCCCCTTTTTTCTAAAGTTGTATTGCATAGTTGTATCCGACTAGTAGCTTTGTGCGTGCTCTGTGTTCTCGGTGCTCAGTTTGGATTGAAAGGAGACACCACGAAGGTCCCTTCGCTCGCTGTTGTTGCGTTTTGACAGCGAGTGTCCGCGGACATCCAGTGTGATCTGTTCGCGCCCTGACACCATGCTTGTTAATTTAGTTAGCAAGTGAATGTTTATACGTTGATAGTACGGCCGATAAAAGCACTTTTTTTCTTACTTCGTGTGACTCCCATTTAATTTGCCATCGCAATCGATGCTTCGCCTTTCGGGCAAAACAGACTTTTTTTCCCTAAGTCTTTGCGCCCTGTATGCCATGAGAGGGGTTATATAGAACTGATGTGGGCTTTGACCTTGCATTTTGTCGGAAGCGTCCTTGTTCATCAATACTGAGAGTTTGGTTAGTTGGTGTGGTTCCACGATAGGAAAAACGCCAAAAGACGCTGACAGAAACTAGAACACGACGACACAAGCGCTGATTCCGAACTAAAGATTTTATTCCGGAAAGAACGGATATTTCTTAAGCTAACTGACCTAAGCTAACCTAGAGTATCTAAAGATTGTTTCCGCAATAACGCCTTTAGTTGGGAGCCGGTGCATGTGTCGTCGTCTTCTAGTCAATTTACTGTTTTTGTGCTGTTTTTCACGCCATGGTTCTTGATTCGGCTTAGTTCCCGTATTGCTGACTGCATCTGAAAAGGCATGTGACTCCACCGCTGGTGCAGTGGTGTTGTAGATATTGCAGCGCTGAACTCATCGGACGTGTTAATAAATAATATCTTCACTTCTGCAGGCACTGCGCCCAAGCTTTAGAACGGGTCTGGCGCCATGGCGGACTGCTCGAAGAGCTCGCCGAGCAGCTGTCCCTCAGCGTGGACGACACCTCTGCCATTGTAAGACGTGGGCTGAGGGACATGGAAGGCTTGCACGACTTCATGCGGCTCGCCCGCGTCGTCCGGGACTGCGTCGAGTGCAACCCCTGCCAGGACAGTGGCCCTCAACTGGACAGCCTCAACGAGGACTGCTGGAGGCTGATTCGTCGCTACCTCAGGATGGACGACGTCAGGCAGTACGCCGAGTCCGCGATGCTCATTCAGTTATCACAGGGTCTTTGAGGCCAACTTGACAGGCCAGTGAATACATTGTTTTACCGGAATAAAAATAAAGACGAGGAACGACAGCTCGAGCGCTGAACTTCAACTGATTTTATTCTTACAGCAGAGCAGGGAGACTCAACTAATTGGCATGCGTACATCAGTGTTGTCTAAAGACAATACTGAGAGCGCTGCAACAGGAAAAGACAGGACACACGAGGAGAAATGTAAAGATATAGATAGTCGAGGCTGCCCACCTCGTGAAAATTAAATGTATCTATACGCTCCCACCTGTAGTGTACACATCATCATCATCATCATCGTTATTATTATTATTATTATTATTATTATTATTATTATTATTATTATTATTATTATTATTATTATTATTATCCGCAGCAGCAGCAGCCTATTTTTATGTCCACTGCAGGACGAAGGCCTCTGTAAGCGATCTCCAATTACCCGTCTTGCGCTAGCTGATTCGAACTTGCACCTGCAAATTTCCAAAGTTCATCACCCTACCTAATTTTCTGCCGTCCTTGACTGCGCTTTCCTTCCCTTATGGCACCAATTCTGTAACTCTAATGGACGACCTGTCGACTATTCCCGTTTGCTCACTAATCCACACCACTGTTTGGATCGGACTGCTGGTACGATCTGTTGGGAACTCGGCGCTGACGCCCGTGGTTGTACCTGGGTCGCAAGCCCCAAGGGTAGCGTTGGCCTGGCGGCCTGGGGTACAACTGGAAGCATCCGAAGGTCCCGGCAAAGCATGAGTCGACTGGTAACAACGAAACAACTTGTTTATTTTAACATCGCAAAGAGTTGGCGGTCAGGTTTGACCGTAGTAGAGAGACGGGAGAGCACTTCACTCAACAGAAGAAATCGGAGCCCTCCTTTTGGCGTCCGGGGGCAGCTGTTTTTATACTCTCGCAGTTGAGGGCAAGAAGGAACCCCTCAAAAGACGAGCACGTGAATGTACAATGGGCTAATGGTGACGCACACTGTCGTAGCGATGCCGTAGCACCATGTCGAGCACGATCTCGTAGCACCCTGTCGTGGCGCTGCCGGTCGGACACAATGACTGTAATGAGAGGATGGTCCCTGCTTTGGCATCGCCTGTTTCGGGCACAATGACTGGAACGAGATCCCTGCTTTGGCATCGCCTGTTTCGGGCACAATGACTGGAATGAGATCCCTGCTTTGGCATCGCCTGTTTCGGGCACAATGACTGGAATGCGAGGATGATCCCTAGGCGGTCGCATCGCCGCAGTCGCGCCTGGAAACACCTGGCGATGAGTGTTGCGGCGACGACGAACGGGCCAAAATGTCTGCCGCCCCGCCGCAGTCGCGCCGGCAAAACCACGTGTCGCAGGCGAAACGCAACAGACCGCCCCGCCGGGGGAAGGAGATCCCGATGGACAGGGGACTGCATCCGCTGTCCGGAGGGATGTCGCTCGATGATGCTCATAACCGAAGTCGGGCGTCCCTCGACGTTTCTTGAGCGCAGCGCACAGAGAAGGCCTCGTTCTCCTGTTCAGGTTCGCACGGGACACTGCAAAGTGACTTCGGGAGAGTTCACCTTTTTGTTCTCGTTCCCGGCAAGCGTTAGAACTACGCTGAAACTCAACCGCTCAGTCAGCAAGCACGGCACAACCCTCACTAAGCCCTGCCAGGCTCTTTCCCCTTTTTATACCACTGCCTAGTTCCTTACAGTAGTCTAGCATCACTCAGAACGCGTCCACAAATTGAAAAATTGCACTAGAAAGCATATCATCACTTTGAAACACTAAACAAAAGCAATATGTTAAAAAAAAAATCCTGCCTTAGGAAGAAAACATCAGTAACAAACAATTTTGAGGCTGATTCCTACGTTAGGGGCTTCGACTTAAGCCATCGGCGTTACCGTTGAGACTCCCCTTTTTGTAACGCACCTCAAAGGAATATTGTTGTAAAGCGAGGCTCCAGCGCAGGAGGCGGCCATTTTTGGGAGAGATGGTCTGCAGCCATTGGAGAGGGCAGTGATCCGTCTCAATGATAAACCTCGAGCCGGCTAGATAGCATGACAATTTCTGAACGGCCCACACGAGACACGCACACTCTTTCTCGGTGGCGCTATACGCCTGCTCACGACTGGTCAGCTTACGACTAGCATACAGGACGGGGTGTTCTACTTCTCCATTTTCCCGTTGGCACAGTACAACGCCCATGCCTCGCTCACTAGCATCGCACTGAACAATGAACCCTTTTGTATAGTCTGGCGATCGTAGCACAGGCTGGCTTGTTAGGGCACTCTTTAGGGCGCTAAAAGCTCTTTCCTTGGTCTCGTCCCAGACGACTGTTTGAGGCTCTGTCTTTCTTAGAGCATCCGTCAGGGGAGCCGCGATATCAGAGTACCTAGGGATGTACCTCTGATAGTAGCCGGCGACACCCAAGAACGACCGAATATCGGTCTTGGTGCGCGGTTGCGGAAAGTCTCGCACAGCGGCCACTTTTATTTCAGAGGGGCGGCGACGACCCTGACCAATCACGTGACCGAGGTAGACAACCTCGGCCTGTGCTATCTGGCACTTAGGAGCCTTGACTGTCAAGCCCGCTTCGCGCAGGCGGGTTAGCACTGCCCGCAAGTGTGCCATATGCTCAGACCAGGATGCGGAGAATATCGCTACGTCGTCTAGATACGGTAAAGCGAATTCTTGCTGTCCCCGCAACACTTTATCCATGAGACTTGAAAAACAGTATGGCGTGTTCTTCAAACCAAAACTCAACACTTTAGGACGGAATGTTCCCATTGGTGAAATGAACGCCGCATACCTACTAGCCTCTTCTGTAAGTGGAACCTGCCAATAACCCCTGAAAAGAAAAAGATCTAGGGTGGAAATAAACTGAGCGCTACTAACTTTCTCAAGGCGCTCCTCGATGTTAGGGATCGGATAAATTTGATCCTTAGTGATGGAATTAAGCCTGCGGTAGTCGACGCAAGGACGAGGTTCCTTGCCCGGTACCTCAACTAAAATCAAAGGGGAGGTATAATCACTCTCACCTGCCTCAATAACACCGAGCTGTAGCATTTTCTTTACCTCAGCCTCCATAATATCGCTCTGGCGGGGTGACACCCGATACGCCTTGGATCGTACTGGCTCTGTGGAGGTAAGTTCTATATCATGAGTAAGTACAGAAGTCCTACCAGGCCTCTCAGAGAACAGACCTTGAAACTCTTGTAATAGCTGGTGTAGTTCGGTTTTCTGCTCGGGCGACAGCGGTGCTTTACTGATAAGGTCACTAATGACTTGACCGGTGTCTTCCCTGTTCGTCACTGAGCCTAGTCCCGGAAGCTCGACTGGAAGCTCTTCAGGAACGTTTATCATCATGCACACCACTGCTTCCCGTTGTCTATAAGGTTTGAGCAGATTACAGTGGTAAACTTTCTGTGCTTTCCGCTTTCCTGGCAGACTTACCACGTAGTTAACGTCCGACAGTTTCTGAACAATTCGTGCTGGGCCCTCCCACTGCACGTCCAGTTTGTTGTTTAGCGATGTGCGCAATATCATGACCTCATCGCCAACCTCAAAACGACGGGCCCTGGCTGTCCGATCATAATAAACCTTGGCCCTCTGCTGGGCCTTTGTCATTGCTTCACCTGACAACTCCTGTGCCCTTCTTAAGCGTTCGAGGAGCTTAAGCACGTACTCCACCACGACTGGGTCGTCGCCCCTACCTTCCCATGATTCTCGAAGCATGCGAAGCGGAGATCGAAGCGAGCGACCGTACACCAGTTCAGCTGGCGAAAACCCCGTAGCTGCATGCGGCGCGGTTCTTAACGCAAACATCACCCCAGGCAGACACAGCTCCCAGTCAGTTTGATGTTCAAAACACAAGGCTCTCAACACGCGCTTCATGACGGAGTGGAGCTTCTCAACGGAATTCGACTGTGGGTGGTACACTGAGCTGTGTAGCAGCTTTACCCCACACCTTTCGAGAAAAGTTGTCGTCAAAGCGCTAGTAAACACTGTGCCCTGATCTGATTGAATTTCTGCAGGAAAACCAACTCGCGCAAATATGGACAGTAGTGCATTAACTATCTCAACTGAGCTGAGTTCTTTAAGCGGCACTGCTTCAGGGAACTTTGTCGCTGGGCAGATCACAGTCAAAATGTGTCTGTACCCCGTGGCTGTTACCGGCAGAGGTCCCACAGTATCAATAACGAGCCGTCTAAAAGGCTCCGTAATGATAGGTACCAATTTCAACGGCGCCCTTGATTTGTCCCCTGGTTTGCCCACCCGCTGACAAGTGTCACATGTCCTCACGAAATGGTCTGCGTCCCGAAAACACCCTGGCCAATAGTACTCTTGCAAGAGACGGTCCTTAGTTTTCTTAACTCCTAGGTGTCCGGACCACGAACCCCCGTGTGACAAGCGCAACAGATCCTGACGATAGCATTGAGGCACGACCAGCTGATCGAACTCCACTCCTCTTCGGTCTAGATACTTCCGGTACAGGACTCCACCTCTTTCCACAAAACGCGCAGTTTTCCTGGCGATACCTTCTTTGACATTGCAGCGCACGTTTTCCAGGCTGCCATCCTTTTTTTGCTCGGCTATCAAAGCCGACCGGCTGACTTTTAGCAACCTATCAAGTCCGTCTGACGTAGGCGCGATGAGCAAATCAGTAGATAGCTCTTCTAACTTTCCCGAATCGGGATTTTCCTCTCCAGTATCTGGCGCCTTCAACGCTACAGACTCAATTTTATTCAGTTCGGGCGTGCTCTGAATATCAGCTTGCTGCGCCTCTGACCCTTTTTCGTTGTTTGATAACGTCGGCCCCGCAACTACCGCCTTTGCAGCGAGCTCCCGAACCTTCGATCTGGTTAAGGCCTGAACACTAGCTTCACCAAACAAAAGCCCCTTCTCGCGCAGGAGGTGATCGGACCTGTTTGAAAATAGGTACGGGTACTGGGGTGGCAGCATAGATGACACTGCCGCCTCTGTCTCAAGCGCTCCGAAAGGTCCTTCAATAAGCACCTTTGCTACTGGCAGACACACGCTATGAGCTTCCACGGCTTGCTTGATCCATGCGCACTCGCCCGTGAACATATGGGGTTCTACGTAAGACGGGTGAACTACATCCATCGTAGCTGCGGAATCGCGAAGCACTCGGCACTCTTTCCCGTTCACGAGGAGGTCTCGCATGTAAGGCTCGAGAAGCTTCATGTTCTCGTCAGTGCTGCCTATTGAAAAAAACACAACTTTTGGTGTTGTTTCCGGACACTGCGCCGAAAAGTGACCCGGCTTCTGGCACGTATAACACAAGCGCGCTCGCCTCATCTCGAACCGCTTTCTGCGTTTGGCTGCCGCCGTCTCTTTACGTTTGGTCGGACTGCTTTCGCTCGCATCCGCACTACGCGTGTCCCCCTTTGCTCTTATGGGTGTGAACTTCGGCCTCTCGAACTTCGAGCCAAATTCACCCTTTTGACCATCCTTAGCTCCGCGAGCCCGACGCGTCACAAACTCCTCGGCTAGCTCAGCGGCTCTAGCCACCGTACTCACGTCTGGCCTATCCAAGACCCAGTATCGCACGTTCTCCGGTAACCGACTATAAAACTGTTCTAGCCCGAAACACTGCAGAACTTTATCGTGGTCACCAAACGCTTTCTCTTCTTTGAGCCACTCCTGCATGTTCGACATAAGCCTATACGCAAACTCTGTATATGACTCACTTCTGCCTTTCTCATTTTCCCGAAACTTCCGACGGAACGCCTTCGCAGACAGCCGGTACTTTTTTAGCAGACTCGATTTTACTTTGTCGAAATCCTCTGCCTCCTCTCTATCCAAGCGAGCGACTACGTCGGCCGCCTCGCCGGGTAACAAAGTGAGCAAGCGCTGTGGCCACGTTTCCCGAGAGAACCCCTGCTTCTCGCACGTTCGCTCAAAGTTAACCAGGAACAAACCAATTTCCTCTCCAAGCTTAAACGGCCGCATCAGGTCAGTCATTTTGAACAATACGCGTTCTCCTGCACCGTGTGCCTGACTTCCATTACGAGCGCGTTCCATCTCTACCTCAAGACGCTTCATTTCCAAAGCGTGTTGACGGTCACGCTCTTGTTGCTCTCGCTCTTTCTGTTCTTTACGTTCACGCTCTTCTTTTTCTTTTTGTTCTTTACGTTCCCGCTCTTCTTTTTCTTTCTGTTCTTTACGTTCACGCTCTTCTTTTTCTTTTTGCTCTTTAAGTTCGCGCTCCTGTCTTTTTGCAGTCTCTCTCTCTTCAATGGTCTCAAGGCATTCCGACAGCTCGTCATCCTCAGCCTCTAACTCAAGAATAGCCTTTATCAGTTCCGGTTTTCTTAGTTTGTCTGAGACATCCAGACCCAACTCTCTTGCAAGCTCCAACAATTTCGGTTTGCGCAACGACTTCAAATCCATGGCTGCTCTGAATGCTGCTTTCTCTACTGCTTACTATTGTCTTGCCGCAAACTAACCCGGCAGCAACGACAACCACAATTACCAGCTCTGTTTCTAACACTAACAAAAGCCTGGCAAAGCTCAGAAGAAGAAAGTCCCGCACTCACCAAACCTCGCAGGCAGGAATTCCGCGCAGTCGTTCCGCTGCAGGCAACCAGTCGTCACACAGGGCTCGTTGCACTGCTCCCGGATCGTCGTTGAGCTGCTCAGCATACAGTCAACTGCATCTCTTCGCTGCTGGCCTCCGTTGTCGCGATCTCACCGCTGGCAGACAGTTGTTTGAAGTCGGAGGCGATCTCACCGCTGCCAACCAGATGTTTGGATCGGACTGCTGGTACGATCTGTTGGGAACTCGGCGCTGACGCCCGTGGTTGTACCTGGGTCGCAAGCCCCAAGGGTAGCGTTGGCCTGGCGGCCTGGGGTACAACTGGAAGCATCCGAAGGTCCCGGCAAAGCATGAGTCGACTGGTAACAACGAAACAACTTGTTTATTTTAACATCGCAAAGAGTTGGCGGTCAGGTTTGACCGTAGTAGAGAGACGGGAGAGCACTTCACTCAACAGAAGAAATCGGAGCCCTCCTTTTGGCGTCCGGGGGCAGCTGTTTTTATACTCTCGCAGTTGAGGGCAAGAAGGAACCCCTCAAAAGACGAGCACGTGAATGTACAATGGGCTAATGGTGACGCACACTGTCGTAGCGATGCCGTAGCACCATGTCGAGCACGATCTCGTAGCACCCTGTCGTGGCGCTGCCGGTCGGACACAATGACTGTAATGAGAGGATGGTCCCTGCTTTGGCATCGCCTGTTTCGGGCACAATGACTGGAACGAGATCCCTGCTTTGGCATCGCCTGTTTCGGGCACAGTGACTGGAATGAGATCCCTGCTTTGGCATCGCCTGTTTCGGGCACAATGACTGGAATGCGAGGATGATCCCTAGGCGGTCGCATCGCCGCAGTCGCGCCTGGAAACACCTGGCGATGAGTGTTGCGGCGACGACGAACGGGCCAAAATGTCTGCCGCCCCGCCGCAGTCGCGCCGGCAAAACCACGTGTCGCAGGCGAAACGCAACACCACTCTCTTCCTGTCTCTTAACGTTACGCCTAACATTTTTCGCTCCATCGCTCTTTGCGTGGTCCTTAACGTGTTCTC